>NC_064814.1:26879389-26982439 GCF_023721935.1 Panthera uncia
GGAAGGAAGGAAGGAAGGAAGGAAGGAAGGAAGGAAGGAAGGAAGGAAAGAAGGAAGGAAAGAAGGAAGGAAGGAAGGAAGGAAGGAGAGAAAGAAAAGGAGGGAGGGGGAGCAAGACAAGGATGGCCAATTTGACATTTCAAAAGTGATCAAGACATAAAGATCTGAAATTGCAGTTTTAGTTTTAAAGCTGTACTGGGTACTTTCAATAATCTCCAATGCCTTACATTCGCTTAACATTTTATAATTTAAAATCACTTCTATTCCTTTTGTTTTGTTTTTGAGAGAGAGAGAGAGAGAGAGAGAGAGAGAGGGAACAAGCACAAGTGGGGGAGGGACAGAGAGAGAAGGAGAGAGAGACGATCTTAAGCAGGCTCCATGCCCAGCACAGAGCTGATGTAGGGCTTGATCCCATGACTGTGAGATCATGAACTGAGCTGAAATCAAGAGTTGGAGGCTTAACTTAGCGAGCCTCCCAGGTGTCCCTCAATTACATTTTTATTTTGATAATATTACCAATCTGCAAAGCAGATAGTATTAGTCACACTTTATAAATGATTGAGCAATGTTTAAGAGAGGATCTTTAACATGCCCTAGGCTTGGCCAAGCTGAATCTAGATCTCTAGCCTTTTGGATCTAAGCCCAGTGGAGTATTTATTACCAAACATGATTGAAAAACAAAACTTTATTTTGTCCATTTATAAAACATCCCAAAAGCTGTCAGTGGAAATATGGATATTTGTCCTTGTGAGGTACTTTGTTTGCAATCACCTCTTTATTGTACCCCAGGAAAATGGCTGTCACTGAGTGCATTTATCACAATGATCACAATTTCCTAGACTTTTCAAATGGTAAGGATATGGAGAGCAGTAAAACTTAGAATCCCACAATACCAAAGTTCAGAGACTTTAAATGATGGCACATTTCAAAAAGAGAAGTAATTTTAATATTCATTGAAAATAAACGATTAATCAAGAGATGGGAGAGATATACATAGGTGTATGTATATGAGAACATATGTGAATTAAATGATGATGATATTAATAGCAGATACCATATTGTTGGTATAGAAGGTAATAGCAGATTACCTTCTATTGTTGTAAGAGCTATGTTAAGAACAGAGCTGGGATTTGAATGCAGTCGTCTGACTCTGAAGTATATACTTTAAACCACTGTGCTATGTTAAAATATGCATGTGTTGAATGTATGTTTATGTGAATGTATATATGTATATCTCTATATTAGTTAGAGCTCTTTTAATTGCAAATGAAAGAAATCCAGCTCCAACAAGCTGATAGGAAAGAGAATTGGAGGGTAAATAAATAAAACAGGAAAGTCTAATGACATATTGGCTTCAAAAGTCACAGTGTTGGGGTGCCTAGGTGGCTCAGTCAGTTGAGCATCTGACTTTGGTTCAGGTCATGATTTCATAGTTCCTGGGTTTGAGCCCTACGTCAGGCTCTGCACTGACAGCTCAGAGCCTGGAGCCTGCTTCAGATTCTGGTGTCCCTCTCTATCTGCCCCTCCCCCACTTGCACTCTGTCTCTCAAAAATAAATAAACATTAATTTTTTTTAAAGAGTCACAATGTTTAGGGGCACAGTATTTAAAATCAGTGGATTGTGAATCATGGTACTTCCTATCTTTGGTTATGATTTCCCCTGTGTGCTGGCCCCATTCTCTCTTCATGGCCCTACTTGCTTAATTCATCCTATATTTTCAATTAGTCATCATTACTAGGGAAATGGCATACAGTATTAATAATGACAAAGTTTGGACTACGTACCATGAGGGTCCAGGGGCTGACCACCATAAACGAGTATCCTAAGAAAACTATACAGAATAGATAAGAGTTCCCCAAAGGAATATTATATAGGAAATAAATAGTTCATCTCCACTATATTCCATCCTTTGGCTATAAAAATATGGACTTCTGTCCCTTCATATAATTTCAAAATGCCTCCATTTAACATGAAATTAACCCAAATGTACTCACCTCTTCTCTAGAGTGGACTATTAAAAGTCCCATTTAGTTTTTCCTCTAGCTTCGTGTTTAGAATCACAATCTAGGGCAAACTTCTCTTGGTCATATCCAAATGTGGTTCATCATATTCTCTATTCTATGGCAAAATCATACATTTAACCGCCTTTAACATACCCAAACTGCAATAAGTCATGATGAATACAACACAGATTCCTCTATAGTAAATGGAAGGGATAAAACAATCACACAGTGATTATTAGTGGACAGTTATTAGTCTACTCAGTCTGACTTGTCATTGGAATAAGTTCCTTGGTCAGACAATTTGGCAGTCTAAGATCACATATGGTAGAAGGGGCTTCCATGTTTCTTGTTGGCCATCAGCACAGTTGAGACAGGTATATGAAGATTACTCTTTGGATAGTTTTCTCACTGCCTTCTGGTGTCATGGTTATCTAATTAGGAAGTTATGAGTGGCTGAACAGTTTCGAGATTTCCCTCACAATAGCAGTCACACAAAACTCTAATAACCGTCAGTCATATGGCTCAGTGGAAACCCTATGAGCTAGTAATAAACAGTGGAAACCTTGGTGGTCTTTTTATCTGGACCCCACATTAAGGATATCTATTCATAACAGCAGGCCTTGGTATTCTGCACAGATTTCTATCTAGCCTACATTTGAAATCCTTTTATGTTAGTCTGTCTTCAGGAAAATTAAATAATAGAGTGGAATGGAATAGCATATGAACTCTAATTTCCAGTTGGGTCTGCTCTCCAATGAATGACATTTAAGATAAAATAGATTAATAGTTTACTTTTTTGGTGTGTGAAATATTTGAGGAAATCATGTTTCGTTCAGTCATCCAAACATTTCATCACTTTCCCTGGGCCTCAATTTTATATCTATGGTTTGTTCTGTTTGGCTTTTATCAGTTTAAAGAAAGGGAAGAACAGTACATATATTTCATAAAGTACTGGCTGATCTAAATGTGAGTAGTCTTAGTTACTGATTTGAGCAGAAAGGGCCTCCCATATACAAATCATATAGTCTTCACACACTGCTTGTAGAGGAGACAACTTTGGTGGATTCTCTCTGTTGTAGGACTTTTCAAGACTGTTAAGAAGTTATCCATGTACCAATATGGTAAAAACCAATATGTTTTTACTAATTGTCTCAAAATCACAACTTTGGTAGGTACATGTATGGGTGTTTTTTTTAATGTTTTCAAAAGACAGAAACCCAAATCAAACTTGTTTCAGGATATAATGCAATGTTTTGACTCCTGTAATTGGGGTACTCAGGGTGTCCTCAAAATACCTGGATTTAGAAGCTTAATAAATGTCATCAGAGCATTTATCAATTTCTCAAGGTCTCTCTGTATCTCTCCATTTGAATTTCTCTCGTATGTTGGCCTCTTGCTCTCCTACTACAAATGGAATTCTTCTATGTGTCCAGGGAGGATTCCCACTGGTATAATAACTCCATATATATGCAGCTTAGCAAGCGAGGAAAATTAATATCTGCTGTCCTATATTGACAGATCATTACCAATCAAATGCCTGACTTGATTGAATTATATTCTCACTTTCGGGGCCAATCACTTTAATTTAGGAACTAGGATATTGATATTGATCAAGTCTGAATCACTCTGCCTTGGCAGAAACCATTACTTTCACCAAACCCTTTCTCCTTTGGTGAGGGGTATGAACTAAATTACATTTTCAAGCTTTCTTTCCAATTAGATGTGAATAAGTAACTGAATTTTTGGTTAGTGGAATTTGGGACGGAAAGAAAGTCCCTCTCTTCCAAGCCTAATCCGCATAAACTCACCAAACATTTCTCTTTCTCTTTCCCCATCTACCGACTAGAGACAATTTTGAGAAGCTATAAGGAAACCTTTATTCCTGAATAATAACCCAGAAGGCCACTCACGAATAAAAAATATCTCCATTGAACTTTTTAGGATTTGATTCAGGAACTGTGCATTGTAGCAGCTATTGATGCTTATGTTAACAACCATAGCGTTCTATCTCATGTAGTTGATTGTCAGTTCCCTCAAAACCTCATGAATTTGGAAAAAGGTGGTTTTCCAAAGGACAAAATGCTAATCAGACTTAAAAAAAAAGTATATGTAAATGTTTTATCTGTTTATAAATCTATATATGTATTACAATAGGTCTACATAGACAATCACAGTATATGTGTGTGGAGGGGAGGGGTTGTAGTCATACCGATGTCTCTCCCAGATCCCTTTTTCAAGAAGAACTTGTTGCCCAGTTTGGGGAGTGCAGTCAGCAGACAACCTCCAGCTATCCATTCCTTTGGAGTTTATTCAACTGCAGAGATTCACCACACCCACCCATGGTCATGCCCTCCCAGACAAACCCCAGATCCAGTGACTGAGCAAGGTAGGAGAATAAAATCCCAACCATTTTGCCCAGATGCAGGACATTATTATGCTCCAGCCCCCCTGGCCAAACTGTCAGAAGTTTTGTTGTGTCTGAATCACAACTCTTTTTCTTGGGATTGATCCTACTTTTCCTTCCCTTCTTTTCATATATATAGACTCCTTATAAGCACCTAGAACCTCAAACTTCATCACTACCTGCTTCTGGAGAATTCAGTCTGCAACAGTGTATATATGTGTGCATTTACTCTGAATCTCTGTGTGTATATATATATTCTAGAATAAGTTCATCTAGAAAAAAAATACAAAATTCTTTCTTCTACCATTTATTAAATGAAGATAGGGGTGCCTGGGTGGTTCAGTCAGTTAAGCGTCCAACTTTGACTCAGGTCATGATCTCGTGGTTCCGGGGTTTGAGCCCCACATCAGGCTCTGTGCTGACAGCTCAGAGCCTGGGGCCTGCTAAGGATTCTGTGTTTCCCTCTCTCTCTATACCTCCCTTGCTCATGCTCGCTCTCTCTCGCTCTCTCTCTGTCTCAAAAATAAATAAAACATTAAAAATTTTTAAATGAAGACAATAAGTTATCTAAAAGGACTGTACTGAGATTTAAATGGTTTAATCCATGAGAATTTAGAATGGTGGCTGGTACATATTAAGTGCTCAACAAATGTCAGTGATCTGCGTATTAGCCGTATACATGTATGTGTGTCTGTTGAGAAAGATTTTAGGGATACATGCCTCTTGATTTATGCAGAGAACTTCTCAGAATATAGTAATTATTGCTAAAAGCTGCCTGTTTTCCATGCTTAAAACAGATTACTTACAATGCTGCCTCATTTTCATATACAATAGACTCTCTATAATTATTTTTCACTAATATAACCATAACAACTCCAAACATAGTATTTAGCTTTAACAAGCTATTCTTATTGATGCAGTCTTTGCTAAAAATGATGTCTACAAAAGCCTGTAGAAAGATATGTTTAAAAAGGAACTTCCACATGTCCACACCAGTTTCTCTTCCAACACACAAGGCAGCTACTTCCATTACAATGTGGACATCCTTAAAGCAGGGTTCATTGTAACAGGTGGATACCGATCGGGAGTTTCCTCTTGCCTTTTCTTTGACTCCATTCTCTGCCTTGGAGGGTTTCCTTTTTATCCTTGAAATGTCCGTGAAAATGAAGGTCTAGCAAAATAAGGTTCTTTCAAAGGCCTTTTCTATTTTATCATGTTCCTTCTTCAGCCAAAGTCAGGAGACACTTTCTTGGCATCCTCAATGACTTGTGTGCTGTGAGCCAGTTTTTACCTTTTGAATGATCCTCATTCACAGTGGCCAATCTCTGATTCCATGTCCCGTAGAGAGGGATCCAGGTTATCTTTTGTCTCCCCTTGACTGTGTTCTCCCAGAGAAAGGTTTCTTAGGGCTAACTAAAAGTTAGGTCGTGTAAGTATCAAATGGAATAAGCTTGGGGGAGGGGAGAAAAAGAACAATTTGTCTTTCAATAATGTATTTCTCTGTCCTCAACTTTCAAAACCCAAGGGAGACTTCTGCATGCCATGTGGCCACAGGAATGAAGCACTTCAAGAGCACCCAGAAGGGAATGGGCATAGGGTCAGGAGAGGAATCTCATTTTAAGCTTGCTATCTTTTTTTAAACACTCAGCATTTGCACCTAGAGACGAATACCGGTACAGCCCCTTTATCCAGGTAGCTATAACTATCATTAGAGTACAAAACAGGAAACTAGATTCTATATTTTCCTAAAATAGCATGCTGCAAAGGAGAAAACCTCAAGTCCCCATCTTTCCCCCTTTGACTTACAGAGATAGCTAATAAATTATTTTGACTATTTATGAAAAAAATCCCATTTTAGAGAAATTACCACCCTTTTCAAAGTTTCAGGATTTAAACAACATATTGTTGTGATTCTTCAGTGGTTTCACTCTTTAACATAAGATCAAAATTCAGGTTTGCTGGTTGTAATGTATATTTTATATATCACCAGTTTTGTGAGATACTTAAGATCGGAGTTCATATCTTATTCATCTTCACATTCCCAGGGGTTAGTATGGAACTCATAATAGAGCTCTGCATTGTTGTTGCCTTGAACACAATTGGAGTACCAAAATTGCCTTGACTGTGGTTTCATCATTAAACGTATGTACATGGAAGTTTGTTTTCTGAAAAGCTAATTAAAAGGTATCTTTTGGATATTAACCTGAATATTGGAGCTACTCTTAAGTCCCACAGGATACATTACATAAATACAAAAACAAAAAAAAAATGTCATCTTCAAAAGGAAGGCTAAGGATCTTCACTGTTACTATACTGTTATTAATTGTAGTAAATAGCATTAGAATGTAATAGTCTTTCTGGCATATAAACAAACTAGAAGCACATGTAGTCACATTTTTAATCGTTTAAGTTTTATGAGATGTCTTATGGTAGTAAAAGGGCAAATAACTAAAATTCATTTAAAATGCCAGTAAAGATGCTTACAGAAAATGTTAAAATATGCATATAACTTCTATTGAATAATTCATATCTTATAGTAAGTCTCTAGATAATGTAACATTTGAACTGTGCATATTGAAAGTTGACTTGAATGATTGTTTTGCCTATATAAATGACCAATATCCCATATGTATATAGATACTGTATTTCCAGAAAACTATGCTGCTTTGAGTTGTATAGGTGGAGAGTTTGGGCCAATTAAATTATTCAAATGTTAAATTTGTTTTGCTATGGGATAAATTACCATAATTCCTTCAGAGAGTTTTGAGGAAAAAAAAAAAACATGCTTTCACCATTTGCTGATTTTTTTCCTCTCCATTAAACCAGTGGAAATGGATCACTACAAAATACTGATGAAACCTGGGGAAAATAATTTATTTTTTTAACAGAGTTTTGCACCAATTTTTCAAAGTTCATAAATAATGCTTTCATGTAAAGTTTTCACATGTGGTAAAATGACCCAAATTTCATGAATCTGTACCTCTAACTCAGAGAATTTTAAAGATAACAATGCCCTTAACTTTTCTGGGATTTCAGAAAGTAGTTTATTATTTTTTTTCCAATCTATAAATATTATTGGGTGCCAGCCACTTCTAAGTCACAGGGCGTCTATTAACAATAGCTATAAAGATGAATCAGGTACATATTTTCCTCTAGGAGGCAAAGATAAGAGAAAGGGGACAGGTTTAAAAAAATACCTATTGTAAACAAGGAATGGTGCTCTGTGTTTCCACGAATATTTCCTGCTCGTTGATTCCCATAAGACTATGGTGAAGTGTTAGTTTTCTTATTTGACAGATGAGAAAACTGAATAACCAACTTGAACAAGTTTGTGTTCTTGGTAGGTATGAGCTAGAAGCTAACTCCGCGAGTTCTTTCACCTCCAACCCCTTCTGTACTATACTCTGTTGCATGCTATTAAATAGGAGAGATGAAGTAAATAGAATATAATACAAAATAGAAAAATTTAACTGCCAGAAGAGGAGTCTGATGAAGTAATATGAGAGTTTTACATTTCACACTATAATCTTTGGGCAAGAAAGGAACTTGACTTATAGCTTAGAATTTAACATCCATTTTAGCCCCCAGTGATTCAAACTCAAGGTGACTTCATTGGAATGGTGTGCTATTTTTAGTGTTGAAGATTTTAGGAACCACCAGATAATCACAGTATAATTTTTGAGATTATATCCCATGTTAATACCGGGCATTTTTTCATCCTTTTAAAAATATTCACTTTTAAAAATTAGCATTCTATGTCCTTCCCTTTAAATAGGTCTTCTAAAAGGCATTTCCAAACCATTACAGCCCATGAAGTATTTACAGGGTCTGGCCTCCTTTCCACGAGATGATGACAACCATAATTACAATTGTGGTTCATAACCTTTCACATATCCCTATAGCTTTAGGGGTTATAAACCCATAAAGAAGCTCCACATTACCATTTTTATGGTACAAACCAATCTTTTTATTGTGAGAGTCTCCAGGAGAGCCATAGGTAATCAACCTTTTTCTCCAGTATCATTCAGCAATTGGACTTTTATAAGAATTTGAAGAGACTATTCATATCCACAGCTGTAACTGTTACAAACATGTCTCTATTTCTCATTTTCTACTTTTCTCCAAACCACAGAACATTTTTTTTTTCCACTGGATATTTACTATGAAACCTACTCTAGGTCAGACTTAGGCAATATGTGGTTACTGGACCTCCACGTGTCAAGAGTTCTAGAGTGATGGATAATAAGACAAAAGAAGAAGGATATGACTCTGCGTCCTAGTTGGTCTCCATGAAGAAAGATGCATGTTCACCAAATCTGAGAATAGAGATTTGTCTCTGGCTCAATTAGAACCAGAATAACATAGTGTCATTATAGTCACAAAGGGTCTGCCACGCTGAAGGCCCCTGGGAGACTGTACTACATGAGATGGGTGATCTATGAGAACAGGAGCACCAGTGGTTTAGACAATATCTGGTGGATGTGGTGGAACATAATGGAAACCTGGTAAGAAAGTGTCAGCAACATGCAAATTCACATTGTTCAAGAATATTAGTAAAATTTCTTGGGAATTCCAAGAGCTATTAGGAAGAGACAAGAGAGTTGTCAGGAGCTTAAAGTCCTGTGTGAGCAGGGAGAGTAGAACATCAATGTTAACATGAGCTTATTTGCATACTAATAGAGACCTGAGCCAAAGGTTGATCCCGATTTGTAATCATGAATTTGTTTTCTTCTATAGCATTCATGTTGCCTGCTGTATTATAAACTACCTGAGGGCAGAGAACCTGTTTTATACACTAATTTTTTGGCACAAAGTAGACACTCCTTAAGTGTTTGCTCAGCATCATGGTAATAGGTCCCAGTATTTGAGGCATTCTAAGTTAAAAGTTACAGGCAATGATATAACAATGATAATAACTACAATTCAGTGAACATGGGATATCTTCCAGAAAATTCATGTTTTAGGTCTTTACAAATGTTAACTAATTCCATCCTCCTAACTAGCTTGGGAAGGAGATACTTGGGTTTTGAATTTTCTTTTGGAGGTCTATTTGCTGGTGACCTTGGGAAAGTTGCTTAATTTTTCTATACTTCAGTATCACTATATATTAAAAAGAAAAGGGGGGGCAATGCATGTGTTCTAGGGTACTTGTGATAAGTTCATGCTAAGAATTGTGATCTTCACATACTACATGCCATTGATAATACTCATTTCCATCCTTCCTTCCTTTCTCTTGTGTTACCCTGACCTCAGAGGAAGTGCCTCTCTTTCTATAATGTATAAAGGACAATCCAAATAATGTTTACTTAGAAATTACCTATATTATCCTTTTTTTTTTTTGAGGTTTATTTATTTTTTTGAATAAAATAGCTTTTCAGTTTTTGGTCAGAATGATTCTGCATCACTCTTGTTCCAGATAGCTTTACGTGTGATTCCTCATTTTCCATCTTCACACAGCCCAGTGTGTTGGAGGCATCAAAGGTCACCGCAGAGAGCCATCCATCATTTTGACACCTTTTATGAGTTTACTGCTCCTGATGGTGATTATAGGAAAGGCTGCTTAAAAGTGATAACTGCCAGAGGCACTTGATGTTCATAGTATTGAATGACTGAACTATGTCCAAGTTTGGGGTAACAGAAAAAATAAATAAAAATTGAAGAACAAAATGAAGACGTAATAAAATGCAAAGGCAACTCTAAAAAGCATGTCCTGATAGAGAAATACTGAAATATTGATTTCAGGGGGGAAAAAATGAACCTAATTACATCCTACCTCAAATATGGAGACTCATGGATGTGCTTCATCCAAGATGCCAAATTATCCACATGGTGATAAATCCTTGAGCCCACTCTCTTAATATTTTGTGCATATAACATTAAGCACTTGGGATCTGACTAGTTCCAAATACTAGTGTCATGACAAAATGAAATCACTGCCTTTCTTGAAGGCATGTTATTATTTCTAAAATAAATGTAATATTTCCACTCATCTCCATTATATAAGGAGTGTGTTCTTCTGTTAAAAAATGTGTAGTAAATACAGCTCAATTATATTCAGTAGCAATAACATTAATTGAGTGCTTAGGATGTGCTATGCTCTGTATGGCACCTTAGCTTTCCCATGTACTGTAGTCCATACTATTGGGGGAATTAATCAACATCACATTGATCTTCCCAAGTTCAGATCAAATAAAATATAATACAAGGGACTAGGGGAGACAGAACACAAAACGTTTTTATAATTGGTAAATATTATTGAATAATATAGCTTTAGATTTGCAGCCAAAAGGTTAGTTGATGTGAATAAACGTCTCTCCCAGTTACTAGATGAACTGGAAAACTGGAGGACACTCCTAAAAGTATCCCCATTTTGTTTACAACATAACAGGCAACAGACCAGAATGCATGTCTCCTGGAGGAAAGAGGACTCTGAATAGAGAAGGGACTGGTCAGGCATATTTACTTCTTCCAATATTCTAATCAGATTAGACTCCATGAGGAAGAATAAGTGAAGAGGCAGAGAGTAGCTGGAAGTGTTTCTCCCGTGATTTCCTTCCATTGAAAATGAATATCAAATTTCCTTCTCTCAATGGAAATAAGAGAAGGGAGAAAAAGATGCCTCCATCCCCAATGAGCACATTATTTATTACACAGTTAATAACTGAAAAAACAAGCTTAAGATGTTAAGTGACTTTCTTAGTTTCACAGAACTAGCAAGTGGCAGAAAGAGGCTCCTATTAGGTTTTTCAGCCTCCAAAACTTTACCTGTGTCTCTCTGCAAGTAATAAATCATTTAGTATCATATATTATAGAACACAGAGGAATTTTGAGTTTATATAATCTGTAACATGCAAATGGTATTTAGATAATTAGAATTAGTACCATTGTGCAATTAAGACTAAATTATAATAAAGAGGAATAGGGATACTCAAGTTTTTATTTTTAATTTTTGTTTCCCAGAGTAAGCTATTCAAGCAGGCAAGTTGAAAGTGGTTTTCGAAGCACAGAGAAAAGAACTGGTAAGTTATAGAAGCACAAAAAATCATGCCATGCTCCAAGAATTGTAACTGCTTCCATAAGGATTTGCCCAAGGGATGCTTGCATGCAGGATTATGGCAGAGGGTTACAACTGGAAAACCGACAGAAGACCCAAACCAGGATGAACTTTGCAATCTGTGCTAAGAATTTTGGAATCCCTGTTGAAGTTCTCAGGAATTCTCAAAGATTTGAAAAAGAAGGTCAGATTGCAAAATTTACAGTTTAGAAATATCACTTTGGCAGAGATGTGGAGGGAGCATCACAGTAGAATGTGACTGGGGATAAGGACACCATTCAATTAAATACTTTAAAAAAAAGGAAGTTGATGAGATCCTGTTTCAAGGAAGTGGAAGTAGTTACATAAAAAAATGGAGGGGTTTATAAGTTGTATACAAAGAGTATTCAGTTATATTCAGTGAACAATCCAATGTTGGAGGCAGAAGAAGGGAGAGATTTGTTCCTACTGAGATTATGATAATCACCACCCATTGGAAAGGGGGAAATAGGCATTTGGGGATGTAGGATAATGACGTGTTCTGTTTGATCATATTGAGTTTAATGGCCAAGTGGAGATGTCCAGTAGAAAACTGCACATAGAATCCTGAACTCAGGAAAAGAAATCTGGGGTTAATCCAGCTACAAGTTATTGGAATAAAGAGGCAGACATGCAGGTAGATGGAATCAATCAGAGAAAATGAGCAAATCATATCTGGGGATAATAACATTTAAAAGGTAGGAGAAGGAAGAAGAGTATATGATTGAGGAGTTAGGCAGAGGAAATAAAATTTAAGGAGGACCTCACACTATTACTGTAGAAATGAAAGAAGTCAAGAGAAGAATTGACAAATTTCCAGTGAATTTGATGATTAAGAAACCTCTCTGCTGACATTTGTGAGTGTAATTTTTATGGAGTTTTCAGGGTTAAAATAGGTTATTGTGAATGCATGAATCAATGAGAAGTGAGAAAATCTAGAGAAGGAGTATACCATGCTTTTTCAAGGAGCTGAGTTTTAGGTTGAAAGACATCCATAAGGAAGTGGTCTCTAAAATAAAAAGAAGTTCAGATACAGATATTTTCATATGTGTGGATTGGAAGTTAAGATATTTTCTTTTCTGTTGACTTTCATTTGATCTGCAATGAAAGCCAGGTCATGTGCTAGAAATGTGGAAGAAGGTAATGGTATTATACCTTGCAGAGATCAGAAAAATAAAATAACTCTTATAAAAACGGCAGAGGCACTTTAGAAATGTTAGGAGATAGAATTAAGACCAGGAAATTTGAACGTGACTCTCGATGAGAAAAAAAGGAAATAATATTAAAAGGGGTAGTAGTGTGAAAACACTCCAAAATCATTGTGTACACATCATAAGAGTAATTTTTAAAGTTTACTTTGAAAGAGAGAGAGAGAGCAGGAGCGAGTGCAGGGGAGGGGCCAAGAGAGAGAGGGAGAGAGAGAGAGAATCCCAAGCAGGCTCTACACTGTCAATGTGGAGCCCGACTCAGGGCTCTATCTCATAAACCACGAGATTAGGACCTGAGCCGAAATCAAGAATTGGACACTTAACCGACAGAGCCACCAAGGAGCCCTACCATAAGCACATTTATCACATTTTTTATAAATTATCTTTTGCATTACTTTTTCAATAGACCATAAGCTAACTTGAGAGTAAATGTTGGGTATTTTATTTTTGTGTTCTTCCCTAAGCACAGAGATCTGCAATTTAATAGATGCTATGGCAAAGCCTTTTGGTAGCCAGTATAATGGTCTTTTTAATTTATAGAATCTCAACTTGTTCAGTGAGCAATATAGCCAAGCCTAGGAGATGAATCATGAATGGTTTATACTTATCATGGTAATCCCACAGTTTTCTCATGGTAATTTCCATACCTTGGTCAACAGCAGGCTTCAGGAAAATTATTTTTTTAAGATTTTATTTATAAGTAAACTCTACACCCAACACAGGGCTCGAACTTAGAACCCTGAGATCAAGATTCGTCTACTTTACCAACTGAGCCAGCCAGCCCTCAGCAAATTTTTTTCTATAAAGGGCCAGACAGGAAATATTTTTTACTCTGTAGAACATACAGTCTCTGTCACCACTACCTAACTCTGCTACTGCAGTGGGAAGGCAGCCACAGATAATATGAAAACAAACAAGCATGTCTGTATTCCAATAATACTTTATTTACAAAAATTGGTGAGGCCAGATATGGCGTAAGCACCAAAGTTTACTGACTCTTGATAAAGAGTTAGGCATATGACACAATTTATCCAATAACACATAAGATGAAATCTGTTTGGAGAATGAAAGAGTTTAGACCTACTGTGACATTGAAATAGCTAGTTAGGACATGTTCACAACCAGGGTTACAGTGTGTGTGTAAACTTACATGGAAAAAAAAAAAACTTTTTTTTTTTTTGAAAGAGGTCTTCCGTTCCAGGAGAGTTCAGAAGGAGTAAATCATAAAAAGCCACCAACTATCTGAGGACAACCAATAATCTGAATGAGATGTTACAGGTTACAATGTTGCAGACTAATGCTTGAGGAGGGAAAAGAGAAAAATATGAAAAATGGGGTCACCTGGTAATGGGTCTCTTTCCCTGAAATAAGGCTCTATAAGCATCTTCATGAAAGAAAATAAGAGCTGAGTAAAGATGCTTCTGATTCAAGCAAAGTTATGAAGAACTGACCTGAGAGGAGATTTGCAAACAAACAAACAAAAAAAAAAAAAAAACAAAGAAGAAGAAGAAATATTTACTGAAAGCTATGTGCCTAGAACTCTGAAGAATTCTTACAATGCAATATCATTTGATCCAGAATTACAAAATACTCTGACTAGCTTCAGAAGTCCTATTTTTTCTTTATTTTAAATGATGATCAATTAAAATATACTGAAATGTTCAACTTCAACTTTCAGATTCAACACAAAAACTAATTTAAAAAATGTAATATACCAGAAAGATACATTTATCCTAAGAGTTGTAAACAAGTTAAAGAGTTGGAAAATGAACTATATAGAATTTATATTCAACAGCTTTTGCTTTGTAACAAATCCAAGAACTTAGTGGCTTAAAAACACCAACTATTCATGCAGCAAAAGATTCTATAGGTCAATAACCAGGGTTGGGCTTAGTTTGCTATTTCTTTTGGTCTGACTAGGCTTGGCTGATGTTGAATGGGCTTCCTTTTATGCATCTATTATCAGTTGGTGATCAAAATGGCTGTTTTATGATGGCTTGGCAAGGACAGTTGGGATGTCTGGGACCTTTCCGTGTGTAGTCTCTCAAACTCTAGCAGCTCACCTTGAGTTAGTTTGATGACAACTGAACTTTAAGATCAGCAACAGTAGAAACAGCAAAGGTTCTCAAAGTCCAGCTCAAAGCTAATATAATAGGACTTCTGATGCTTTCTGATGATCAAATGGGTCACAAGACCAGCTGAGATTCAACTGTTAGGCTAACTAATTCCATGTCTTCCTGGGACAAGCTGTGAAATACTGTGGTCAAATTTGCTATTAAGCAGAAAGTCACATATAAGTTTTAAGATTATTATCATTTACAATTTCATTTACAATTTCAACTATGATTTTTACTTCACAAAGTATTTATTTTGAAAAGGAATGAGTTTATCAAGTCTATAGATGAACCATTAAAGATGTCAGCTGTGTTACGTGCATTTACCTACCCCTCTTCACCATTATGTAAATTTTGTCCTTATTTTTTAAGGTATTTTAAATTGGGCTATCATTATTTGCATCAAAAAAAATTCCTAGCTGAAATTGAGGACACAACTTTTGAGTGTTGATTAATTCAAAGCTCAAATTCAAATACATATTGATCTTTGGCTATGGTTCAATCACTTTGTAAAATAACGGGGATAAAAAGATAAATAAAGTTAAAGGCACAAGAGAAGTATCTCCATTCAAGGAGCTCATACACAAGAAGGAGGAAAGGCAATTAAAGATGGTGTCTGGGGTGCCTGGGTGGCTCAGTTGGTTAAGCATCCGACTTCAGTCATGATCTTGCAGTACGTGAGTTTAGCCCCCTGTGGGACTCTGTGCTGACAGCTCAGAGCCTGGAGCCTGATTCAGATTCTGTGTCTGCCCCTCTGCCCCTCCCCCACTCATGCTTGTGCGCTCTCTCTCTCAAAAAAAAAAAATAAATAAATAAACATTAAAAAAAAAAAGAAAAGATGGTGTCCAATACCTGAGATAGGACTCATCAATGGGGAAACAAAAAACTTCATAGAGGAAATGAAGCTTGAGCAGACCATCAGAAAATGGGAAGGTGTTTTCTAAGAAATCAAGAAAGAAAGGGAATAAAGGAGTATTTTAGACAAAGGGAAACCGTGTATCAAGTCAAACATATATAAATGAGTTTGTTCTTTTCAGAGAAACACCAGTTGCCCACTCCTTACAGTTAACCCAGGGAGTGGATAGTAAAGGGATATGGCAGGAAACTCCCAGAGATATATGGGGAAGTGGAAGGAAACTGCTACTGATGGATCATTTGTAAATACCAAATGGATTTGTAAATACCAAATCTCAGGCTCCCATCCCAACCAATAATTTCTTAAAGAATATTAGTCTGTCTTCACTTTGAGTGTGTGTTGTAGGATAGGATTCACACACACACACATTTTGGACACAGTTATCAGCTATCTATCCAGGTACTATACTTACAACGTAATAGTCATTCTAGGTGAGAAGTCAATCATTCACTAGAAATATCACAATCATTATTTCATATTCTTTATTAAGTCTTGGTGAATTAAAATCTTATGGTAATTATACTGCATATACCATTGTATATAATATAGTGAGATTTGGTTTGAAAAAATCCATGGGTATGTATGATAGGTCAAAGGAATGAAATTAGCAATTATTAATTATGTGCTTATTTGATTTAACAGAGCATTTTACAGTATCAGATTCACTTATTTTTCTAATTAGTTCCATGATAGATTGACTTCAATCTATTTCTTTCCCTTTGATTTTCCTGAAATTGATATATAGTCACAACTCCTCTTCTCTGAGAGCAAATGCTTTTAATGATATTATAAAATTATTAATGACTTTACTGTTCATTCCCTTTAATTAAAATTTTAGGAATTGGGAAACTCACCAGAATTTTTCCTTTATATTGTACTTGTTAATAATTAGTGTAATTTAAATATGCCTTTTTAAACTATCAACTACTCTTTAGCATATTTATCTGAAATAGCAAAATAAGTAGAAATCTTCAACTGACAAACGAATATATTAGTACAGTATATTTGAAATATAGAGCTGTTCATCAGGTTAAGTTGAAGAAAGGAGACACTTAAGGTAGAACTCTTTATTTTAAGCTACTTACAGGTTTTTTTTTTTAAATTTTGGTTTTGTTTTTATTTTGTTTGAGAGAGAGCGAGCATGCTGGTGCACATGAGTCAGGAGGGACAGAGAGAGAGGGAGAGAGAGAGAATCCTAAGCAGGCTCCATACCCAGCACGGAGCCTGATTCAGCCTCCATCTCCTGACCCTGAAATCATGACCTAAGCCAAAATCAAGGGTTAAAAGAATATGAAAAGTAGCACTAAGAACTGACATTGCAAAATCAATTAATTCTGGTTCACGGCCCAAATAGTTTTGCTTACTTGAGCAATACTTACCTATATCTTATGTGCATTTATAAATTAAATGATGAGATATAAGATATAAAGTGTATATATTAATAGAGTAGGAATTTATACATAAGGAAAGTAAAACCAGAAAAAAATCCTATTGGTAATTTTATTTAAGTAATCTCTACACCCAACATGGGGCTCAAACCTACGACCCTGAAATCAAGGGTAAATAAATTGGTAAAATTTTACATATATATTTTTTTCCTTTGGATTCCAGATTATTGATAATGAAGCCTGAATTATATAAAATATTTTAGTTGCTGTTGACAAACTAATGTGTATCAACTAAGTAATAAATGATGCATATACAGATAAAGGGTTAGTATCCAAAATTTATAAAGAACTTATCAAATTCAACACCCAAGAAACAAATAATCCAGTGAAGAAATGGGCAAAAATCATGAAGAGACCCTTCTCCAAAGAAGACATCCAGATGGCCAACCGACACATGAAAAACTTCTCAATGTCACTCATCCTCAGGGAAATACAAGTCAAAAACACAATGAGATACCACCTCACACCTGTCAGAATGGCTAACATTAACCACTCAGGCAACAACAGATTTTGGGAGGATGTGGAAAAAGAGGATCTCTTTGACACTTCTGGTGGGAATGCAAACTGGTGCAGCCACTCTAGAAAACAGTATGGAGGTTCCCCCCAAAATTAAAAATAGAACTACCTTACAACCCAGCAATTGCACTACTAGGTATTTATCCAAGGGATACAGGTGTGCTGTTTCGAAGGGACACATGCACCCCAACGTTTATAGCAGCACTATTGACAATAGCCAAAGTATGGAAAGAACCCAAATGTCCATCGATGGATGAATGGATAAAGAACATGTGGTATACATATAAATGGAGTATTACTCAGCAATCAAAAAGAATGAAATCTTGCCATTCGCAACTACCTGGATGGAACTAGAGGGTATTATGCTAAGTGAAATTAGAGAAAGACAAATATATGACTTCACTCATATGAAGACTTTAAGATACAAAAGAGAATGAAAGGGAACGAAAATAAAATAATATAAAAACAGGGAGGGGGACAAAACAGAAGAGGCTTTTAATATGGAGAACAAACAGAGGGTTGTGGGAGGGGGGATGGGCTAATTGGGTAAGGGGCACTAAGGAATCTACTCCTGAAATCATTGTTGCACTATATGCTAACTAACTTGGATGTAAATTTAAAAAAATAAATTAAAATGATAAAAAAATAAAAAATAAATGATGCATACAGATATTCCAAGTCTAAAAAGGACATGAGTAATATTTGACTATAAAGCAGAAGGCACCACTGCACACATTAAAATAAATATAAGCCAAAGTGCTTTAAGGTGAACCAGATGAGAAACCTGGCAGAAATGGGAAAGTTTTTGTTTGTATAACGACAGAAGGATGTCTCATTTTTGATCCAAAAAAGAGACTTTAATTCATTAATTGACACTTGCAACTGTGTAAATGATCTCTTTTACTCTGAGTTAAACTCTCTAGCCTATCATTTAAAAATGATTCTTCGGTTTGGCACGTAATTAGCATTTTTGAAGCCTATTTTGCGGAAGGGGTATGGGGTGAATTTCCACATGCTGGAGAGGACGCAAAGACAAACACAGAGCCCCGCAACACTGCTGTAGCTCAGACAATGCAACGTGGATTCAGTTAAAATCAGAGTTGGCAGAAACCAGGTCATTATATAATTTCTTTATTTCTGTCTTTCTTTTTTTTTAATTCCCAGAGATAGAAACAAGCTGCCTCTATTTTTCAAGGTCTCAGAATTTCTGACTTCAGCCCCAACCCCAGCCAGACACAACTAAACAATACAACAGACTAAATTGTTTCACAAAATCCTTTAGGATTCACTTTCTAAGTGTATTCGTTACAAAACAAGGAGGGAGAGAGAAAGGTGGTGGAGAGCAAGGAGGAAAAGAAAAAGTAGCTGTGGTGCCAGCTTGCATTCCGAGCAAGTTTTCATCAAAACTCTTCTTTTTGTGAAACTTTCCTTAGTCACCTATCCCAAGCCCTCCTCTGCTCCAGGAGCACTTCGTACATATCTGTAATTCTTGTACAATGCCACTGAACCTTATTTTGTTGTCGTTGTTTATTCTTTCCCCTATGATGGGATTTTGGAGGCAGAGACTGAATTTAGGTCCTGACCACAGGCATAGTATGTAGCAGAGAAACCAGCATGGGCAGCTGCTGGGTAACTGTGTGGAATGGAGTGAAAGTCTGGGTGGAGGTTGCGAGCCCCAATGCTAAGCAGCATCCTTCACTGCAGGGGCATTCCCTCTCATTCCCACGCGATCTTCTAATTTCTCTTCCATGTGGATATTAGGAATTGTTGCAACGCTCTATGCCTGGAAACATCCATTCCCACAATAAAAAGGAGCTACAAGCCATAACCTAACCCCTGGATCCCCTTCTTTCTCTCCAGGAAGTCAGACTACTGCTGGAGCCTTCCATCCACGTCTCATGCCCTCACTCTTGGGTGTCCATGGCCAACTGTGACCCCGAAGAGTCACTGATAACATCTAAATTTTGGCTGTTGATAGGAAGTTCTAAGCCTAAGGAAGTGCATTAAACTCGGAGTCTGGAAAGCATCTGGATTGTGTGGGAGACGTTTGTATATATCATCCCTTGTGATTTTTAAAACCACCTTGCATAGTGGGGGTTTTAACTCCACATATTCACCTTCTCTGATTCCCTCATTTCTTTGATTATATTTTGTGACTGATCAGCTTGTTTGCTTTCAGTATGCTACCTAAATTTCTTCCCCCTCCAGAGAAGAGGAAGCTGACCCTGGTGAGGTCAAAGGCAAACTTAGAGCCATAAAGCTGAAATCTGGCAGAACTCTGATTGGAAATGTTTACAAAGTCAATACTTACACTACTGCCTCAGAGTTCTGATCCCCATTCTGCTGACAATCACTTTATCTCTGTGGGTTTGGACACAGGAAATCACTTCTCTGCCCATTCTTCTGTAAAAAGGGGGATGGCAATT
This sequence comes from Panthera uncia, assembly GCF_023721935.1. Taxonomy (NCBI): domain Eukaryota; kingdom Metazoa; phylum Chordata; class Mammalia; order Carnivora; family Felidae; genus Panthera; species Panthera uncia. The sequence goes on from NC_064814.1 coordinate 26,899,498, forward strand.
AGAGGATTTCTTTTTTTTTTTTTATTTTTTTTTTATTTTTTTTAAATTTTTTTTTTTCAACATTTTTTATTTATTTTTGGGACAGAGAGCGACAGAGCATGAACGGGGGAGGGGCAGGGAGAGAGGGAGACACAGAATCGGAAACAGGCTCCAGGCTCCGAGCCATCAGCCCAGAGCCTGACGCGGGGCTCGAACTCACGGACCGCGAGATCGTGACCTGGCTGAAGTCGGACGCTTAACCGACTGCGCCACCCAGGCGCCCCTTAGAGGATTTCTAAGGTACTGCTTCTCCAACTTTACATGAACAGAGATCACCCTGGGATCTTGTTAAAATGAGATTCTTATTTGGTAGGTCTAGGGTAGGGCCCAAGGCTCTGTATTTCTTGCAAGTTCCTAGGTGATGCTACTGCACCTGGTCCATAGACCAAACTTCCAGTAATGAGGTGGCTTTTTCGGAGAATTTCTGACTCTAGAGAGAGTGGTCACTATAGGGATAGTAATAAAAGTATCTTCTACCTCATCATGTTCCATGTATACTGTAACATTAGGTACACTGTAAGCCTAAGGAGCTGAAGGAGAAGAGAGAAGCCAAGCAGAAGCGTTCTAACGTGATTGTTGTGTTGATAAGCAGTTCTGCATCCTTAAGAGCAACTGCTATACAGACAAGAAGCTCTCATGTATGTCTTAGAGCTCCCGGAATGAAATTCCAAAGACCATCTGTCTGCGGCACCACTGGGATGACTTTCCATCTGTACTTAGTCTTTCCCTGCTTTGCAATAATCACCCAGCAGCCAAGAAGCACCACAATCTTTAAAGACAGACACCCACACAACTCATCTGCCAGAAACTGATGATAACAGGCAATTGAGCTAATGCTATACAACATGGCACAGTATAAAGATATTATTCTAATTCAGAGCAGGATGTGTCTGGTTTGGGGGTAATCGCCGACACTCTTGGCATGGAATGACAGCTATTTTTGCACATCTGCTAGAAAAAGTAAATTTCATACATGTTCCCCTGTTTAAAACATCCCATCAGCAGCACCTACAAATCACAGCATTGGAGGACAGAAAGGGAGATGGGGTGTGGAGAAGGGAGTTGAAAAGGAAGAACTTGTTATAAACTGCTGTGCCAATAAGTTCTCTGTTACAACTAAATCAGAGGAGCCATTGGGGCTGGGGTTATAATTAAACATAAAGCACTCTGAAAGCTATGATTTGAAGCAGAATCAGTTTATGTTATTACGATCTTTTGTTTCGATCTGATATTTTAAATGTTCATTAGACATTAATATATCACTGCTTCGTGGAAATAACCTATGAGAAAATGTCGATGCTGAGAGGCCAGAGGATTGTCCCATCCAATTTTTTTTTCTTTCCTGCTCATAGTCTTGGTACGATCTTGATAAATTATCAGATAACTTTTTCCTTTACTATTGCCAGTAGTCTCCTGGTCCTGAAAGTTATCGTATTTGTAAGGGTGATACTTTTCAAAAGGTCGGCAACAAAAACAAAAAATACTGCTAACTAAACTCATGTTTCCATTTTGATCATGTGAATGGGTTTTTGTTTCTCTCTCATATGAAAGACGAGGTATGGGGTGCCTGGGTGGCTCGTCGGTTAAGCGTCCGACTTCGGCTCAGGTCATGATCTCACAGTCTGTGAGTTCGAGCCCCGCGTCAGGCTCTGTGCTGGCAGCTCAGAGCCTGGAGCCTGTTTCAGATTCTGTGTCTCCCTCTCTCTCTGCTCCTCCCCTGTTCATGCTCTGTCTCTCTCTGTCTCAAAAATAAACGTTAAAAAAAAAAATTAAAAAAAAAAAAAAGAAAGACGAGGTAAATTATTCTAATTTACATAGAAATTGTGGACCAGAGGACCTCTCCTCGGCTGTATTTCAGTATTGGGACATCTCAGGAGAGAAGGAAACGGTTCCTTGCACATCTTTCCCCCCTCCTATCCCCATCCTTAGTCCTCCAAAGTGAGACCTACTTCTGATGGAAGTCAGAGTCAGTACGTACTTGAGAAGTAGGAACCTGGGAGTTTAGAGAAGCCAGTCAGCAAATATTTATGCCAATTGTTAATGTGCTGTTACCATACGTTAAAAAAAAAAAAAAAAAAAAAAAAGTTCTGCCAGAGTTGAAACCTCACTAATATTAAAGTTTTGATTAGATATTTTCACCATTCTTTCCTGAGGTGCCTACCTAGCTTTTGACTTGTATAGAGAGTTTTCTTTTCCTCTGTCGTAAGAAAGTACTATAGCCAAGAGAAAGTCAGAATGTTTTAAGAAATAGCTATTTTTTGCTTCCAACTTGGATGAATATTATGATAACGGATAGGGATTTTTTGTTGTTGTTTTTTAAATGAGAACAATGAGGAACACACATTTCTTTTTTTTTCCTCCTAGATTTAAAAGGCTTACATTCAATAAAATGAAGACTTAGAGCCATGCTTTTCAATATTTCACTTAATAGAAATTCTAACATAAGCCCCAAAATAGTTGAAGAACTATTTAAAGCTCTAAACTTTTCTGGCATCATGATTAATAATTTGTTACCCTTGTATATGATGAAAACTATTCACCACAGGAATGTACATGCTAACTTTTACTATGGTAGTTAATTACTGTAGGTAAAATAGTAAAAGCACATCAGTTAAATGAAATCTACTAAAAGGTTGAGAAACTCCTGAAGCTGGTAGTACAGAACTTTAGAGATCCATGGAAAACAAGCATGTATATATTTTACATTATTCCTAAAAGTTTCTGTCCCTTCCTCCAAACTACAGGAACAGCAAAGAATTTGTGTTGTATGGATTGGGCCTAGGGACAGATACATAAGGGTAGGTGATTTCAAAAGCCTAAGTCTCTGCCTCCATTCTCCATTTTACTATCCATATCCATATCCGTTAGCCATTTATTAATGCTTTACTTTCCTATTATAATAGGAAGATCCTTTGAAACCACACAGAGAGAAAGGAAATGTTTGGCAAGCAACTATCACTGAAAGGGGAATGCGCTGAGTTATAGTCATTCTAAAATGTGGACTGATATGAAATATTTCTAACTAAGTTTAAGTTAAAAAGAAAAAAAAAAAGATGAGGGGAACCTTTTTCCTTCCCCAGTTCAGGGAAGTTCTCAGCTATAATTTCTTCAAGTACCCCTTCAGCCCCTTTCCCTCTCTCTTCCTCCTCTGGGATACCAATTATGCATATATTATTTCTTTTTAGTGTATCACTTAGTTCTCTAATTTTCCCCTCATACTTCTGGATTTTTTTATCTCTTTCTCTCAGCTTCCTCTTTTTCCATAACTTTATCTTCTAGTTCACCTATTCTCTCCTCTGCCTCTTCAATCCGAGCCGTCGTCGTTTCCATTTTGTTTTGCATTTCATTTAAAGCGTTTTTCAGCTCCTCGTGACTGTTCCTTAGTCCCCTGATCTCTGGGGCAAGAGATTCTCTGCTGTCCTCTATACTGTTTTCAAGCCCAGCGATTAATTTTATGACTATTATTCTAAATTCACTTTCTGTTATATTATTTAAATCCTTCTTGATCAGTTCATTAGCTGTTGTTATTTCCTGGAGATTCTTCTGAGGGGAATTCTTCTGTTTGGTCATTTTGGATAGTCCCTGGAGTGGTGAGGACCTGCAGGGCACTTCCCCTGTGCTGTGGTGTATAACTGGAGTTAGTGGGCGGGGCCGCAGTCCGACCCGATGTCTGCCCCCAGCCCACCGCTGGGGCCACAGTCAGATTGGTGTGTGCCTTCTCTTCCCCTCTCCTAGGGGCGGGATTCAGTGTGGGGGTGGCGTGGCCCGTCTGGGCTACTTGCACACTGCCAGGCTTGTGGTGCTGGGGATCTGGCGTATTAGCTGGGGTGGGTAGGCAAGGTGCACGGGGGCAGGAGGGGTAGGCTTAGCTCGCTTCTCCTTAGGTGATCCACTTAAGGAGGGGCCCTGTGGCAGCAGGAGGGAGTCAGATCTGCTGCCGGAGGTTTGGCTCCGCAGAAGCACAGAGTTGGGTGTTTGCGCGGAGGGAGCAAGTTCCCTGGCAGGAACTGGTTCCCTTTGGGATTTTGGCTGGGGGATGGGTGGGGGAGATGGCGCTGGTGAGTGCCTTTGTTCCCCGCCAAGCTGAGCTCTGTCGTCCGGGGGCTTGGCAACTCTCCCTCCCTTTGTCCTCCAGCCTTCCCGCTTTCCGAGCAGAGCTGTTAACTTATGACCTCCCAGACGCTAAGTCGCGCTTGCTGTTGGAACACAGTCCGTCAGGCCCAAAAGATGAGGGGAACCTGAGTGGCTCAGTTAGGTGTCCAACTCTTGATTTTGGCTCAAGTCATGATCTCACTGTTCCTGGCTTTGAGCCCCGCGTCGGGCTCTCTGCTGACAGTGTGGAGCCTGCTTGGGATTCTCTCTCTCTCTCTCTCTCTCTCTCTCTCTCTCTCTCTCCCTCTCTCTCTCAAAAATAAAGAAATTTAAATAAATAAATAACAAACTTTAAAAAAGTGAAATGACACTAATTGTATAAGAATGTTGGAGCTTAATGAATTCTTAATTGGGTTATTTTAGGAGTTGCTAAACAGGAAATACTGTGACACCTGGGTGGCTAGGTCAGTGAAGTGTCCAACATCAGCTCAGATCATGATCTCCCAGCTTGTGAGTTTGAGCCCCATGTTGGGCTCTGTGCTGACAGCTGAGAGCCTGGAGCCTGCTTCAGGTTCTGTGTCTGCCTCTCTCTAACCCTCTTGTGCTCACGTTTGGTTTCTCTTTCTCTCTCAAAAATAAATAAACGTTAAAAAAAGGTTTTAAACAGCTAGATAGCCTTTGTATCTGTTTAATCACTATGCATGGATTGCATGGACATATGAAGATGCCTATTTCTTCTTCCTACGCACCCAGTGGGGGGGAGGGCGGGGGGCGGGGCAGGGGTATTTCCCAGTCTCCATTGCGATTCTATGTGGCAATCTGACCAAGCTCTATCAAATGTACACCACTTCCAGATCCAACCTAAAAAATCGCTTCACTTGCAACTCATTCTCTTCATCTGTCAGCTGGATATCACTGTCCAGAGCGACCCTGGAAACTAAAGATTTAAAGTGGTAAATCTTCCACTGACAGAGGTCTCCAAATAACTACATGAGGCAGACAGAGCCTTATCCCTGTTGTCAATAATACTTGCCATGAACAATAAGTAAACCTACTTTGCAGTCATTGATGTTTTAGAGTTTCTGTTACAGTAGCAAGCATCACCTTAAATCACACATGCAATCTGAAACATTTCTGCAAAAACCCTACAGCAAACATCTACCTAATTGTGAAACTTTACAAGAATTCTGATTAAAGAGGAATACAAGGATGCTTTCTACTACCCCTGATATTTAACACTTTTTATGGCCTTAGCCAATGAAGTAAAACAAGTCAAAGAAATAAAAAAGACAATGATTGAACAGGACAAAGATGCCATTATGTAACAAACCTTATTCTCAACATGAAAATTTCAATATAGAAAGTGCATACATTACAAGAGATAATGAAAGCACCTAGTAAATTCTCTGGATTGACCTAAAAACTGGTAGATCAGACTTCCAACACTGTGAAAAAACATGTTTCTGTTGTTTTAGGGCACCCATCTGTGGAATTTTATTCTAGTAACACTAGGAAACTCATACAACTATCTTGTCATCCTCCCAACTTTGTGAGAACCTGGAGAAAGAGTTTCTCTGTTGACTCATGAAAAGAACAGAAGATCATGTAGAGAAAATTCTCCTGCCATACCAATCTTTTAGATCCTCAAAAACTATGAGGGTAGTCAGAAGACTACTGTGGAAAATACTTCATTAAAAGAGATGCAAACCCATGTCTTTGATTTGATTCTGTTATTCTGCAGAGCAAAAGTAAAGACAAGCTGTGCAAATAAGAAGAAGGAAGAGTTGAAGTGAATCTTCCTTTCCTTTCAATCGCTAGGTGTGTCACTGGAGGCACATTTCATTTTAAGACTTGCAAAACCTTAGCACTGTTTTATGCTACTTTTTTCATTGTTTTAACTCACAATAGCAAAGGAGCTACATAAGTGGAAACTGTCAATCAACTAAGAAACAATCATGGTCTCCATAGTAACATTCAACGTCCCCATAAGTCATCATGCATGTAAAAGTGAGGAGCTGGTGAGGAGTAACAAGAACTTGCTGTGTCTCAAGGAAATTTGATTTCCCAACAAGTCCAGATAGGTAGAGGGAGGATTATTCACTCAACTGGGCTCTAAGACCTCGTGGAGCAAGATGAGGTAATATTTAATTTTATGCAGACTTACACTGATTCTCAAAGGCTGGCATTTGCATGACAGGTTCAAAATATTCCTCCAGCGATTTATAAACCATGCCATGCCATATTAATTTAAATTATTCTCTAAAGGGTAATCAGTATGAGATAAAGAAGAACTACAAATATATTGGTGTAAAGATCATTAATCTTATCATTGAAGACCATGGTTCTCAAGCTTGGTTTCCTGTAAGAGTTGCCTTGGAGGGACGCCAGGATGGCTCAGTCAGTTAGACATCTGACTCTGGATTTTGGTTCAGGTCATGATCTCATAGTTTGTGAGTTCAAGCCCTGTGTCGGGCTCTGCACTGACAGTGTGGACCCTGCTTGGAATCCTCTCTCTCTCAAAATAAAAATAAATAAATTAAATAAAAAAAAAAAAAAAAGAATTGCCTTGAAGCCTGTCAGAACCTATATTCCTGGGTCCTTCCCCAGATTTAGATAGAGTATCAGACACATGTGGGTTTTTTAAATTATTTTTTAATGTTCATTGTCAAAAGAGAGAGAGACAGTGTGAGTAGAGGAAGGGCAGAGAGAGAGGGAGATAGAATCTGAAGGTGGCTCAGGATCTGAGCTGTCAGCGGAGAGCCTGACACAGGGTTGGAACCTATGAACCGCGAGATCATGACCTGAGCTGAAGTCAGACACTCAACCAACTGAGCCACCCAGGTGTCCCAGACACATGTGTTTTTACGAAATTCCCCATGTGGGGGTGCCTGGGTGGCTCAGTCGGGTAAGTGTCCGGCTTCGGCTCAGATCATGATCTCACGGGTCGTGAGTTTGAGCCCTTGCATCGGGCTCTGTGCTGACAGCTCAGAGCCTGGAGCCTGCTTCGGATTCTGTGTCTCCCTCTCTCTCTTCCCCTCTCCCACTCACGCTCTGTCTCTCTCAAAAATAAACATTAATTTTTTTTTAAATTCCCCATGTGTATCTGCTGCAACCATCACTGCATGGATTTCCACATGGTAATCATGAATTTAAAGACTTGAAAGTAATTTTGTAGTGTCATAGTTCCTGCATTAGCACAGTCTTCCCAGATCATCTAAGTAAGGCCAGAAAAATACCCTACAGCTATTGACTATTGTACACAGAGTGTAAGGCTACGGGTTTGGTGGAGTTATGTCATTAATACTCAAAAACTCTGTGAAAGAGGGAGTGGCAGCAGCCTTATTAGAGAACCAAAGGAAATGAGACATGGATTGTGTACAGAGTCGTGAAGTACAAGACAAGTAAGTGTTGGAGTCAGCATACAAATCCGAGTTTGTCAAACTGCAAAGCATGTAATCATTTTATAACAGCCTCCAACTTCATGGCCAAAATAGAGTTCTTATGAATGAACATGGATAAAGAAAAAAAAAAAAAGTGCACTTGTCAATAAAATCAGGGAGTGATGGTAAAGAGTCCCTCCCTCTGCCCCAGGATATTAAAATCTAATAATGTCTAATTTTAATAACAATACCTTACATAAGACTGTATGGTTTTTAGAGTGTCTAAGTAAATATTTTATTAGATCCTGTCAACAAACTTCTGCAGTAGGTAGGACAGAGATTATTAACTACATTGTAGATGAGAAAAGAATGAGGAAAAAAAAAGAAAGAAAAGGAGACCCTTTCAAGAATGCACTGACAGTGAAGAATTGCATTCTTTCTCCTTTCAAGGGTTCCATAATATCTCCTTATCTTTTTCTGAGGAAGCAACACCCTTCATCATGGTTTACTCCAACCTCATCAAGTGTGGAATCTGGTTTTCAGAAACCAAAACACTGGTGGAAAAGGCAAACAGTGACGGTAATAAGAACACATACATGGGATTTTGACTGAGATTGGAGCTGCAGCTCTGCCATTTATTTACCAAGTCTATGAAAGGCTCAGCTTTACTCCCCTGTAAAATGGACACGAAGTTAATATTCCACACGTTAATCAGGCGGTTGTTAGAAGTATGTAAATCATCCATCCTAGTACCCTGAAATCACTCGAAACAATGCTGGTTCTAGGATAGTCATCACTGGTCACCATTATCAAGACACTGGGGACATGCAAACAGCACTGATAGCAGAAGGAAGACATCAGGAATCCAGGGGGCACTTGTAAACAGAAACTTTGGTAGCGAGCGAGACACATAGCATTTTCTTTTTCTTGGGGGAGACAGAGGTAGTTGCCATTCCAAGAATGGAATAGGGCCCTTTGTGGGGAGCACTGAAGGCGTTTATACAAGTTTGGAGTGATGCCTTTTGAATACCTTTGTTCAGGGAGCCTTGAGGAACTTTCTGGGGCTGGCACTGCCTTTTGCTTTGCTTCTCACTTTAGGTCCACTGAGCTGAAGGAACCGGGGGAAGCTGCTGTGAGGGCTGGCTGCTTAGGGAAGTCCCAGCTTAAGAGACCTTTAGCTTTCCTGCAAATTGTCCGTAGCTGGATTCACCAGGCTAGGCAAGGAGGCAGGACCTCAGAGCAACAGCTCCAACTAGGAAAAACAAATTATGCATTTATCTCAAACCACTTGATCTCATTAGGGTTGAGCATAGAGAGGTCGGAAAAAAACATGGCTCAGTGCCTCTTTTGGTCAGTGATATGCCTTTGATACTTTATATTTTAATACTCTTGATAGCCTTTCAAGAGATGTGTTTCGGCCCTGCTTTACAGTGGAATAAACTGAGACTCAAAGACTTTAAGTAAGCTCTTAAGGAATTGCAACAAATAATTACCGATCCAGTATTAAAATCCATGTTGGCTTAGCTCTGAAGCAACTATTTGCACTACCATACCACAAACTACTTTCTTCGGTATATGCCTGTTGCTTTAAATTTCCATTTACTAAAATGGAAATATACAGAGATCGAAGAATATTTTAAGCAGTGAGCCTAGCCCCAGAATGAAGGATTGGTTATTGTTATTCTTCCAGGATTGAAGTATTTTGCTTCTTTCCCCACCCCACCCCCTTTTTTTTTTTTTGAGAGACGAGGGGCACAAATGAGTGAGGGGGAGAGAGAGAGAGGAAGAGAAAGAGAGAGAGGGGGAGAAAGAAAGAAAGAAAGAAAGAAAGAAAGAAAGAAAGAAAAAGAAAGAGAAGGAAGGAAAGAAGGAAAGAGGAAGAAGCAGGGCTCCCCTGAGGCAGGGCTTGAGCTCACCCAACATGGGACTCAAATTCACAAACTGTGAGATCATGACCTGACCTCAAGTCAGATGCTTAATAACTGAGCCACCCAGGTGCCCTACTTCCTTCCCATTTTGATTTCAGGAAATGAGGGTGGGGGCAGGTCCCTCATCAATTACTCCCTAAAGACTTGCACATGGGCTGGGAATAGGACTCCTCCCACCTGTACATGCTCACTTACCCCTTGGGATTCAAAAGCAATACAAGGTCAATGAGAACAATGACAGGGTAAAGAAAGACACCTGTCTTGATTGATCTGTCCCTTTCTTCCTTCCCATTGCCAAGCCCTTCTCCATAAGATGCTTTACAATGTAGTGCATTTATAATTCCCTGCCACATAAAAAAATTAGTCAGGACATAATAAATTTTAGGCACAAAGGCATGCATCTAATCCTCACAGCATCCCAGAGCCTTTATGGTAGCAATAACAGAATTTATAAAAAGGAAAATTAGCATAGCTCTTTGCTAGTCATCAGGAGCAAAGCTCGTGTCCCAGGCACACATCAGAGACCCCACTTTACATTTTTAAATTGCTTGTAGTGCTCTACCTCAAGATTTCAAAGTGGTATGACCTGGAGCTTTGAATTTTGCATAATTCCAACAAATCAGGTTTATTGAAGAATAATTGAAAATTCTGTGCATGAGGATAACAATGGTTCCCTTTATGAGTTTATGTACTTCCTAATTGTACTCCGGCTTTCTCTGCATGTCACTGGGTGGTCCGTGTCACCTTTGCTTAGAACTTCCGTCTTCTCTCCATTCTAAATGTGCTTGATACCCAAAGGGAAAAAAAATCTGGGTTTATTTAAAATTGGCTTTAGTGCTTGCATGCCTTGTATTTAAGACATTAAAATCAGGGAATTAGATAGATGCCTGCCAGCCAAGGCAATTACTTCCAGCCATTACACTTCAAGACCAAATTATTTTACTTCTTGAAACCATTTCTCTTAATTGTTTCGTGTTTTACACAGTGACATTAAGCTCAAATAGTCACTTTTTTTTGGTTTTATTGACAATGTATGGTTTGAATTATGGGTTGTTGACAGCCTCTTTGGCAATCTTATTCTTCATAATTTCTCTTCTTTCTTTCTTTCTTTCATTTGTAATTTAATGGTGCCAGGGTCTTACCTAAAGTTTATTCTTTACAGCTGCTTCAATAAATACGTATTTTCAAAATTTACAGCCTACATCTAATGGAATCAAGAATAAGGATTTTCTGCTCCTGATCTATCCTTCAGCTATGTTTTCCAATACAGTAGCCACTATGCACATGTCATTGTTTAAGTAATTTACTATTATTAAAATGAAGCAGAATTAAAATGTCAGTTCCTCGGTAATACTGTGTATCAAGTGCTCAATGTGGCTAGTGGCTACTTTGAATTCCCAAGATAAAGAACAGGCCCATCATCGTTGCAGAAAGTTCTATTGGACAGCACTGCTTCAAGGGTCCCTTCCAAATTATGAAGCAACTACCTCACACAGAGTTGTAATAAAGAGCCACCAAAATAAAAAACAAACAAACAAACAAAAAAACCTCTAAGCACTTATGATGAAACAGGTTCATGGGATGCTCATTTATTTAATGCAATATGGGATATGATATATAATAGGGTTTTGCTTTGAGTGTAAGCTATGCTTATCACTGACATTCCAATGACCCACCATGTTTATTTGCAGGAGAGATCAAAGATTCATCTAGGTAAGGGGCAGTAAGGAAGCCTTTTTATTGAAAGTGTGTGTCTATTGTGTGTAGAAGGGGGTAGAAATTAGAAGGGAGGGAACAATTTGGGATACTCCATTGCAAATAAAATTTAAATCCATTGAATTGAGGTCTCCAGATGCCAGCTCCTGAGAGCAAGAGACTGTTATCCAGAACAAATGGAAGCTGGAGTTTATAAAACACCGAGGCACAAGGAATATACCCCTGGGATCCTTAGAATGAAATAAAATTGATGGAAGCAGAGATTCCTTCCCAATGTGCCTTTGGCACGGAGCAACTGGATGGCTATTTGCACAAGAGACCATGGGAAGCAATACGGTGTTCCTTTAGAACAGTAGGGTTACCTGAGAGGATGGAGAGTCTTGGGACATCATGAACAGCCCTTGGAAAGACCTGGTAAAATAGCACCAGGGCTTCTCATGGAACACAAAGAACAAGAAAGGCATCTGGGAGAGAGAGAGGGGTAACTTCAAGGCAAAGAGAGAGAGTAACTTCAAGGCAAAGAGTGGAAGTTGAGAGGTCATACAAAAAAATGCTAACCACTTCTCAGTGCTTATGAGTACAAAAAAAAATAGGTTGATATATTTTAGTTTTCACCAGAGAAGGAACATAGTTTACTACATGCATTAATATTCAAATATACAGTTCCTGGTAAAGTTGAAATGAACACGGTAATTTAATATATTAATTTAGGGTAACATTACACTAACTTGCAAAGAGTACAATGTACTTATTTATGTGTATGGTTGTACAGTAAAACACTGATAGGGGATGAATAACTCTTATATGAACAACTCCCCTTCTTCTCAACTCCATTCTTTGTCTTTAAGCTACCTGGACATTTTAAATACCAGGAAATACTACTCTTCAATGATGGTAGGTTGAGGTGAGCTTTTTCAACTAACTCCAAATGCCTGAGGGAATTTAGGAAACAGATGGAATTTGGGGATTTACAAGTACACCTGTGAACCAAAACTGTGGCTCACTCAGCGGTCAGGGACATATTATGTCTGAATATTGACCCCTTCTTCCTGCTGTCCTGCTTTACCATTCATTGCAAGAAACCTGGGTAAGCATTGGTGATTTAAATTAAAGAATTCAGTCTGAGTCAAACAGAAAAGAAGTTAATTTCTTCCCTGCTGCCCTTGAATGAAAAGAAAACTTTTTTTCCCTTTCTCCCTCTCTTTGGCATAAAGTGGTCTGTGCACTGCTCAGAAGCTAGAGCTCTTGCCCAGCTGTCATCAATTCACCATGTGACCTAGGTCACAAACTCTACATTATCTCCGTGTTCTCATGGTTAACATGCAGTCCTCATTCTATACGTCAAAATTGTGAATTGCTGGGGCACCTGGGTGGCTCAGTGGGTTAAGCGTCCAACTTCAGCTCAGGTCATGATCTCACAATTCGTGAATTCAAGCCCCACGTTGGACTCTATGCTGACAGCTCAGAGCCTGGAGCCTTCTTCAGATTCTCCATCTCCCTCTCTCTCTCTGCCCCTCCCCCTGCTCATTCTCATTCTCATTCTCTCTCTCTCTCTCTCTCTCTCAGAAGTAAATAAACATTAAAAAAAGAAAAGGAAAAAAAAATTGTGAGTGGCTGATGAGGAAAAAGAACCATGCATATGATATTTATTGAAAGTGTGCTAGGCATTAAGTAGTTTTACCAAAGTGCTTCTTTTAATACTACTTCTTTTTTAATAATCTGTGATGTGATAAAATGGAAATTTGTAACGTCAGACCTCCCAAGCATTTGGACACTCTTCAAGAGTGGAACTGCAAGATAGGAGGGAGACAAGGATCAAGGAACAAACTCTAGGGTTGGGTGTCAGATAGACCTTTCCTTTGCTCCTTGGAAGCTAAGACCCGGCCAGTAGGCAGCCACAGTACCTAGGTTTGCCCACCTACCTACACATTTGGCTCTTGAGGGAGTTACTCAAAGGTACAGGGGCTGTTTGCAGTGGCTGTGGCTGAGCATCTGCGAGAACATCCCATCAACCACCATACAAATACTTCCTGTGGTACGATTATGGTTGCACGTGGCTTCCTCTGGTCCCTGCTCATCCCATCTCCCCGTGCCCCCCCCCCCCCATCTTCCTAAGACTTCTGGGAGTTCCCTAATATCTCACCAGTAAATTACCCTCCAGTTTATCTTAGGTAGTTTTTGGTTTCCATCACCAACAACTTTGATTGGTCTAATAGGAATTATCACCTATATTGTAAGAATAAGGAAACTAAGAACGTTGTGGATTTGACCAATGCCATTGATGTCCTCGCTCAGTGTTGTCTAAGTGGTAGACAGATCCATGTCTCCCCAAACTGAATGTTTTTTCAGATACAATCTGACATTTCTTTCCTTCCTCTTCCTTACTCCCCCCACCACCTTGTTCTTCTCCTAGCCTTTTCTCACCATTTCTCCCACACAAATAATTTTTCAACTGAATAATGGACTCAAATTCTTATTTTTAAGCAAATTGGTATTAACCCTTAGGACGTATTAGCTAAAGTTAATTCCAGATTAATATTTAGAGGCTTGTAAATCCCCATTAGCTATAGAGTATCATTCCAGGCATCTTCTGACACCAAACAAAATATATACTCACTTGTCCCATAAAGGATCCCAAGTTCTTTAGCTATGTCTTTGTAGGAAATCCTCACCAACAGGAGGCTGATTGCCCACTGTCTTATAAGTATGTATTGCTCAGATAACACAATTAAATAATTAAGAATTGCTTAGCATAAATACAAAGATCAGGAACAGCATGAAATCTTCAGTCAATGGGTTCTGACTTTATTGTACATCCTTTTCAAGAGTAAAGGAATCATTGAATGTCTAATCCTGAAATAGAATAAATGTGGAAGCACTTTTAGTAACCAGATTACTAGTACTTGAAAGAAATAGGAAAAGTCCAAATGTGGGGATTGCATTATATCCAGAAAGCAAGGCTCTCCCGGGCTTTATAACAGAATGTGTAAAACAAGCAGAAAATACACGTTTATCTGACAGCTGCTAGCGAGGTGTCCAAAAAAATGTGATGTGTCAACATGTATTCACCTTTTAGCAAAGGTGTGAAGCAAAAGGGAACTATTATGAAAGCTTGTCAGAATAAGAAGGGTTAGGGGCTGGAGTGTTTGTCACTCAACCTGGCTGCTGTTACTAAATGGCAGGTGGAGAAGAGTCTCATGCCTGTCTGAGTGGAAACAGGAGATTATAAAGATGCTGAACAAGCAGAGTTTTGATTGCTGGGAGTAAATGTGGATAAAAATCCAAGACCAGATGTTGAACAGTGTATACTAATGCCTCCTGGGCATAAATAAATGACGAGAGGCCAGGCTAACCTAAGCAGGGTAGGATACTCCCTTCCATGCAGCTGAAGTGGTAAGAAGAGGAAATTGCCTTTTCCTCCTGCATCAGAACAAGGAACAATAAAAAGATTTTTTTCTATTAGTTCACAGCAGAACAGAAGAAGTCAGACCTCTCAGATGGTCTATGGTGCTCTAGAGAACATGATGCGCGGGTCAATACTTTTGAGTTTTGTAATTTATTTATTTCAATTCAAGTTACTTAACGTACAATATAGTACTGGTTTCGGCCATAGTATCCAGTGATTCATCACTTACATATAACACCCAATGCTTATTCCAAGAAGTGCTCTCTTTAATGCCCATCACCCATTTAGCCCATCCCCTCACCCACATCCCCTCCAGCAACCCTCAGGTTGTCCTCAGTCTTTAAGAGTCTCCTATGGTTTGCCTCCCTCTCTGTTTTTATCCTATTTTTGCTCCCCTTCCTTTATGTTCATCTGTTTTGTTTCTTAAATTCCACATATGAGTGAAATCATATATTTGTCTTTCTCTGACTTATTTCACTTACCATAATACACCCTAGTTCCATCCACATTGTTGCAAATGGCAAGATTTCATTCTTTTTGATTGCCGAGTAATACTCCATTGTGTGTGTGTGTACACACACACACACACACACACACACACACACACTGCATCTTCTTTATCCCTTCGTCAGTCGATGGACATTTGGGCTTTTTCCATAATTTCATTACTGTTGATAGCACTCCTATGAACAATGGGGTGCATGTGCCCCTTTAAATCCACATTTTTGGGGTGCCTGGGTGGCTCAGTCGGTTAAGTGGCCAACTTCAGCTCAGGTCACGATCTCGCAGTCCGTGAGCTTGAGCCCTGCGTCGGGCTCTGTGCTGACAGCTCAGAGCCTGGAGCCTGTTTCAGATTCTGTGTCTCCCTCTCTCTCTGACCCTCCCCCATTCATGCTGTGTCTCTGTCTCAAAAATAAACGTTAAAATAATAAAAAATAAATAAATCCACATTTTTGTATCTTTTGGATACTTAGTGCAATTGCTGGGTCATAGGGTAGTTCTGAGGAACCTCCATATTGTGTTCCAGAGTGGCTGCACCAGTTAGCATCCCCACCAACAGTGCAAGAAGGTTTCCCTTTTTCTGCATCCTCGCCAACAGCTGTTGTTTCCTGAATTGTTAATTTTAGCCATTCTGACAGGTATGAGGTGGCATCTCATCATGGTCTGGGTTTGTATTTCCCTGATGGTGAGTAATGTTGACCATATTTTCATGTGTCTGTTAGCCATCTGATTGTCTTCTCTGGAAAAGTGTCTATTCATGTCTTCTTCCCATTTATTTACTGGACTGTTTGTTTTTTGGGGTGTTGAGTTTGATAAGTGCTTTATAGATTTTGGATACTAACCCTCTTCCTGATATGTCTCTTGTAAATATCTTCTCCCATCCCATTAGTTGCCCTTAGTTTTGTTAAGTATTTCCTTTGCTGTGCAAAAGATTTTCATCTTGATGAGTTTCCAATAGTTTATTTATTTATTTATTTCCTGTGCTCCTGAGACATGTCTAGTAAGAAGTTGCTGCAGTCGAGGTCAAAGAGGTTGTTGCCTGTTTTCTCCTCTAGGATTTTGATGGCTTCCTGTCCCACATTTAGGTCTTTCATCCATTTTGAATTTATTTTTGTATATGGTGTAAGGTTAATACTTTTTAGAACTAGTCTCTGAGTAAGGCTCTCATGATAATGCCAACTGCCACTCTTCTCTGAAGAAACTAGAAGAGATTCGGTACATATCCTTCTAGTAGTCTCACAGGTTATTCCTCTACTGTCAACTATATTATAAGAGCTCCAGAACTTCAGGTGCCTGAGATTTATCTGCAGAACTTGTTAAAACACAGATTTCTAGGCCAGGATGGGGCCCACAGGATATTCTGACTCTGTTCCAGGAACTACTTTATTGCCATTGTTGAATCCAGGGGAAGTTTTGAGGCTTGATCAGCTTTTCTGCCTTTATCTCCATCCACTGCAAGTGGCCTCCAAAGGAGTTGCTATCCATAGCCACCTGTTCAGATCTCAGTCCATGAGGCACTTCAAATGCCACCTCCTCTCCAAGTAGTGCTGCTGGAGCGCAGGCTTAGGCACGTGCAAATCTTTCACTGAGTATCTCTGCTTCTCAAGGTTATTCTTGGAATACTAATATGCAAGGTAGCCCCTCAAGATCCAATTCCTGGTGCCATGGCACGGGCTGGATTGCCAAACAAGCCTGCTTCTTAGTGACCTTGTGTTGAGAATAAACGTTTTTCTGGAATTAGGTTCCTTAAGCCACTTAATGTCCTCTCTTCATTTTAGACTTGACCCACAGTACTTTAGAGCTACCTCTGGTAATGGCCTTTCTGCCACATCAACTGGTGTGATCAAGGTATTGCAAACTTTTTTCTTCCATTTTCCATTTCAAAACTCCAAGACTGCTAACATGCTATATACATCCCGATGTAAAACATCCCTATGTATAAGAGAATGTTTTGTTTCCCTAGGGGCTCAAACCTTCCAGTTCATCTTTTTGAAAAGAAAATGAACCTTTCCCTCCAGCTCTATTGCAAAATCTTGGGGGAAAGTCTAGGATTGGGCAAACATGAATCATATGCCCACTTGCAGAGAGAGGGAAAAGTATTTTTAACAAGGCAAAGGGCGGTTGTAGAAATATCATCATGAGTGAATCTTCATCTCAGATGTCAGAAATCACCATTATGGTAATACTCATAGAGGATTCTCCGGCTAGACTAGATGCTTATCCTGTCCTTGCTGCTTCCTTTTTCCTGTCTTGTTTTCATTGGCTAAACTTGGGTGCTATAGTTGAACAGGTGCTTTCAGGGAGAAAGCTAGAGGTTTCTCAAATATTTTTTTTCTTTCTAGATTAAAGTTAAAAATACATTAAGTGAATACATTAATGCTGCTATGTGGCAGGCAGTTCGCTCTAGACTGTGTAGATTATCTCACCTAATTTTCACACTCAGTGGGAGAGAGGATGTTTTTGACCATTTATGAAAAATAAACCAGCTGAGAGCTTAAATAACTTGCCAAAGGTAATACATACAGCTAGTAAGTAGTGAATCTGAGATGTGAACTCTGTTCTTAATTTCAAATCCAATGCTCTTTCCGCTACTACACAGTTGTTCTCTATACGTGTAACACAACCACCGAAACGTAACTCCTCAAGAATAAAAAAGCTACACCCACGTCGTTCAGTGCATGGACCGCTTTTAATCTCAGATGCACTACATTCTCTTTGCACCTATCCCCATATATGGAAGATTCCCATATCAAGTCTCTATCAGCAGTATCTTATCCATTCCTATTCTTCAATCACATAACTCCTGTGCCCCACCAAATTTCTTGCCTTTTTGAGCACCGAGCAAGCTTCTTTTGCCAACTGTATCATTTCCTGCTTGAAACTATGAGCTTATTTTTGATCTGTTCATTATTCACTTGACAAATAATTTTTGATGACCTATTGGGACCACCCCTTCATCTCTTACATGAAGTTGACAACAGCATTTTCTTTCTCTTTGATCAAATTCATAAGATCTGAGCAGTTTGACTCTCGCATTCAGTTCCTATTGTTGTCGATAGTCAGCTTCTAGATTAGTGCAGCAGCTCTTGGCCTGTATCCTTGCCATTAATACGCCTTGGGACTGTTGCCACCATCCCCGACTAAACATCAATTTACATCAGTTTAGGTGCTCCATTCATACACCACCCTCCTTGTTCTCAGGGAAAGCCTTCTTTTGTCTGTCTATCCCAAAGCACATCATTCCATGCTTTCAAATAGACTTTAAAAAGATTGCTTTAAAAGCAATTTAGAAATGCTTATATTGGGGGCGCCTGGGTGGCGCAGTCGGTTAAGCGTCCGACTTCAGCCAGGTCACGATCTCGCGGTCCGTGAGTTCGAGCCCCGCATCAGGCTCTGGGCTGATGGCTCGGAGCCTGGAGCCTGTTTCCGATTCTGTGTCTCCCTCTCTCTCTGCCCCTCCCCAGTTCATGCTCTGTCTCTCTCTGTCCCAAAAATAAAATTAAAAAAAAAAAAAAAAAAAAAGAAATGCTTATATTGTAGTGAGTGTAAGCATAAGCCTACCAGACAAATGAAAATAAAAAAACTCTTAATAAGATTTAAATGTATTCTTATGGCTTTGGGTAACTTTTCCAGCGATAGCCCTACACATGGAATTAAACCACTGCCGTATCTCAAGCTACACAAAGTTGAAGAATGTATGTTCTAGAGACCTTTTCAGTGACTCAAAGAGGAACACTAGTTGTATCAATGTCATGGACACTGGAGATGAATGTAGGAATGAAAAATAACAGTTTAAAATTAACATCTATTACATGTTCAACACATGGAGTAGCTTAAAGTATAGATAGTTCAGTAAATTGGTACATTGTAAGTAAATATTTGAATACTTCACTTACATCATTCAACCATTATATGTTTGAGTTGGCCCCCCAAAATTCCTTTTAGTGTTTATATTTTATCATCAGGATGTTAAAGTATTTCCTTAAATTAGGTGATACCCTTTATTTGAACATACGTGGGCTTTGGACAGTCTTAATCAACACTCAAACAACTTGCCTCCCTTTATCTCAGGATAAAAACAACAACAACAACAGGATGAATGAGAGCTTACTTGTGTTAATTAAGCACTATATGTCCACTATTTAATTTTATTCTCAAAACAACCCTATGAAATAGGTACTGTAATTATCACTATTCCAGAGATAAGAAAACTAAAACACTGAGTAAATAACTTGATGTAGGTCCCATATGGGGCGAGGACCCAGGTCTTCCTTTTGTCTTTTTATTTTTTTAAAGATCCCTTTCTTTTTTTTTTTAATTTTATTTATTTTGAGAGAGACAGAGCTAGTGGAGGGCAGAGAGAAAGGGAGAGAGAAAGAATCTCAAGCAGGCTCTGCACTGGCAGCACAGATCCTGACGTGGGGTTTAAACACAAAACTGAGATCATGACCTGAGGAGAAACCAAGAGTCAGACACTTAACAGACTGAGCCACCCAGGCACCCCAGGACTATAGGACCAAATATTCTCTCTGGTTTCCTGTGTTATTATGTCATTTATGAAGCTGTGAGTCCTGGGGACATCCTGGAAATGTCAACTAAAATGAGATAATTTGAAAATCCAACCTTAAGATCAAATAAGGTCTGGGATTGTCTAGCAAATATGGAATTGACTAAATCTTCTATTGCTGTTAGAAATTTCCTTGACACTTAAAACAATGTCTTTTGTTGTATCACTAGGCTTTCTCACTCACAAATGTACTTTAGACATCCATTTAAAATTTAGATGCTAATAGCCAACATGTTCTTCTAATATAGCAATGGGTATGAAACTTCGAGGACATATCAAAAATGCTTAGCCATCTGGAACCAATTCTTTTCCATAGAAAATCCCTTTCCACAAAGAGACATAATATGGATTAGCTTTTTCACTTGCCAAATGTGATATCCTAGAATAAAAAGATGCAATTTCCCGAATAAAATTGTGCCTGATAATTGTCAATTGCCGGCCTTAATTTACTGACGGATTATATATACTCATTAACCAGCTCTCTTATTTATCTCCAGCCTATTTATTTTTAATAGAGGGAAAGGGTTAACCAGACAAGTTAGGAAGCTTCTCTTGGTCTTCTAGTATCTAGCAAAACTCCTCTAATTTTAACCTTCCTGCAGCAATCTGTTACCTGTTTCTGTAAAATGAAAGAAGAATTGAGGGCTTTAAAAATAGATTTCCAGGAAGTTTTAACACACATTTCTAACATTAATGAAACTGTAAAGAAAGGATTCTCTAAGACTGGATTTCACACACTCAGAGATCTTGCATATTTCAAACTAAGTAATACAAGAAAATAAACATCAAATCTGAGTTCTAGAAAATCCTGTGTATCTGAGCAAACATGAACACAATGCCATTCTGCCTAACATATTATTGTCTTAAAGGTTCCATTGTGATGAAATTCTGTGGAGCATATTACACTCTTCTCTATAAGCAAGATGTCTATTTTTGTGTGGCTATCATTGAGTATATAATTATGAATCTAAATATATTAAAATACCTGACATGATTACTCTCTTCAACCTTCTGAGTCTACATGGGAGCAGAGGAGGAGGGGAAAGAAGTTTGCAGTGACTTAGATGAAGAGGTGTATGGTGTGTGGGGAATTGATAGTCACATCTTATGTTTGAATAGCACCCATTTTCTGTGACTAATCATCAGCTAGATTTTGTGATTGGGTTTCATTATGCCTATGGTGGCCAGAATTGTAGGTTTTGCATTAGTAAATACAATGCTGCCAGGGTCTACATTAAGAATGTGGGAGAATAAATTATATCATTTGTTTTAGTGCAAAATCCTTGTACAAGGTGCCATTTTAAGATCTATTATCTCCATCAGAAGATAAAGGGAATAATTAAGAAGATAAACAACTGTTTTCAAGAGTCCATATTGGGAAAAGAAATATAAGTAGGCTGGGTATTAATGTTTTGGGGTTTTTTGTTGTTTTTTTTCATTTGTTTGTTTGTTTTACCAGATCATACATCTTCAAATCTATTGCATCATGAAGTGCTAGGAGGAGCCCCAAGTATACAGTCAACTCCTGACATTGCTATCGCTAGCTTATGGCAACTTAACTGGCTTCTTCATCCGTAATATGGGATAATGAGGCCTTTATCATATGGTTGGTATATAAATTAAATGAGCCAGCTTGAAAGTGTCTATATGCACAGGGCAAAGACTCAACAAATTTTGAATCATATGAAAAATTAGTATTTACGAACTTTACCTCGCTAGATAGAGCCTTCCTAAAGTGCAAATATGTAAAGTGCCCTGTTTAGGCAACAAATAAACAGAGACTTGCAGGAAGAGGTATCAATATCTTTTAAATAGTTTGAACATATCTTCATCATGTCAAGGAGGAATTATGTAATATTAGGACTATCGTGCCTTCGGTCCTTTATCTTCTCAAAAAAGCCTTGTTACGTTCTAGAGAAGTCCCATTCTTTCGCTGGCAGAATAACAGTCTAAGAGACGGAAGCCACTTGCAGTAAATCTCACTAGAGAGAGGACACAAAAACATTTGGAGAAAATAAAGCTCTCTTTTGAAAACCATTCCATGTCCTACAACCTATTCCTCCCAAGATCCACTCTACCTACCCAGGCTCTGCCTGAATCACGTCAGGAAGGTCCTAGGCAACACATGTCAAGCAAGCCACTGGATACTGACAGTTCAGAGTTGACCACAGGACGGAGACATAACACTGACCAGAAAGTGAGGGGAAAGGCAATCTTCCAGATCAACATGCTGATGGAAAGAAATCTTCCACTTGTGATGAGCACTGGGTATTGTATATAAGTGATGAATCCTTAAAGTCTACACCAAAAACCAATATTGCACTGCCTATTAACTAACTGGAATTTAAATTAAAATTTGGAGGAAAAAAACTTCTCATGCATTGATTGATACCAGCTGTGATTACAGTTATGTCAAAGCTCAGGGTATTTTTTTTTAATGTTTATTATTTATTTTTGAGAGAGAGAGACAGACCATAAGGAGGGGAGAGGTAGGTAGAGAGAGAGAGAGAGAGAGAGAGAGAGAGAGAGAGAGAGAGAATCCAAAGCAGGCTCCAGGCTCTGAGCTGTCAGCACAGAGGAGCCCAACGCAGGTCTCAAACCCACAAACAGCAAAATCATGACCTGAGCTGAAGTCAGACGCTTAACTGACTGAGCCACCCAGGTGCCTCAAAGCTCAGGGTATTAAATGAGAATTTCACAGTGTATTTTATAGACATTTGTATTTGCCCTAGTGTCTTGAACGATGGTCATTTTCCATCTCAGTTTGAATCCACCCCCATATCAAACCCTAACCAAGACTTGTGCACAAGGGAGGACACAGGGATAGTGAGACCACAAAGGGAGAGAACACAGTAAAGGATTTTGCAATGAGCAGGTTACCATAATAGGCTCCATTCCATTGAGGAACCTCTAAGGAAATGGGTTGGTCACATTTCAGAATTGTCCCACCAAGAGCTGAGGAAGTAGGGAATTTATCTCCCAACAACTGTTAGTCATTTGATAATGGTTTCCTCTGGAGGCAGCATTCAATTCAGCATTTTCAAGGTTGCTCAGCCTTGGTATAATAAAACTCCTGGGGAGCTAGAGAAAACTCTAGGAACTAGAAGAGATCTGTTCTTGAGGTAAAAAGTGGCCTTGGTGCATAAAGGCTATTTAATCACAGATACAGATGAACACAGGGCCAAGATCATATGCATCTGCTAAAAACCCTGTAGTTCAAGATATTTGAAGTAATATGATCACACATAACCCTGTGAGAACGCATGTGTATACATGTGCATACAGGCATACATGTGCATATATGTATGTATTTTTATCATGAAAAACACAGCTTAAGGAGATTGGAAGGGGAGGTGTGAACCACTCTTCTTAGCCTATTTAATGCCCACTCATCCTTTACACCTCCACCTAATTGTCTTTTATTCAAGGAAGCCTTTTCTTATCCCTATAACTAGGTTAATTTTATTTTTCTTTATGTATCTGTAGAAAATCTATTTTTCCTACAGTAGTGGCACTAATTAGAATTGTGCTTTTATAATGAGTTGCAGGATAATTTTATTAACATTTTTCTCTTCCATGAGGCTCCAAGCTCCTTGAAGTCAGGAACCAGTGCCTATCAGAGGTCCTCATCCTTAGAATGTACTCAAGGAATACACAGTAAATGGATGACCCTTTTAAGAAGAACATAACTTGAAGGAAATAAGGATCTGTAAGTAATTATAAAATGATATGAAAAGTACCATAATAGTAATTACAAATTTCTGTGAGAGCATAGAAAAAGGATACAAACTCTTTCAAGCATGAAAAAAAAAAAAAAAAAGATAATATTAGGTATCCCAAGGGAAGTGATAGGGGACCGGGCATGAAGTTATTTAGGAGTTAGGGTTATTTAGAAGTTATTAGGAGGGAGAAAACTATGTTTTAGGAGATAATCAGGAAGGCATTACCTCCACACGGTAATGGCCCAGTGACTTTCATTAAACATATTTTTAAGTATTTTGTACATAGAATTTTCCTATATATGGTGTATCCATACATGCATGATAGGTTGAGTCAAAACAAATCTTGACTTCGGTGCATTTTTAAATAACATCAGAACTGTGATAACCAATTTTGAGGTGACTGTCAACTAGTTTTAACCAATCCCATTAAATGGAATGCATTGTTGGGGGTTGGAATTCACAGATCAGCCATGCATTAAAGATTACTGTTGAATGTAACACTGTATGTTAACTATATCGGAATTAACATGAAAAAGCCTAATGCCCAGGCTGGGGGAGAAAAGTTTAATCATGAAGCAGTTAGGGAAAAGGATATTCAAAAGGGGTCCTATTCAGTAACTACTTTTGTTCTTAGTATTGAGTATCTTCAAAAATTGTCTTCAATATGATTCAATCCTTAAAGCTATTAGTTTATGTGATATAAACAAATGAAAAAAATAAATTGGAGCTCTTTGGGATTTTTGTCTTGTGTTTAAATTTTCCAAATTGCTAAGCAAGAAAAAAACTTAATATGCCTCCCTCCCCTTTAAAACAAATGGTCTATTCTTTTTATTTTAAATGTTTATTCTTGAGAAAGAGAGAGACAGAGTGTGAGTGGGGGAGAGGCAGAGAGACAGACAGAATCTGAAGCAAGCTCCAGGCTCCGAGCTGTCAGCACAGAGCCTAACGTGGGGTTCGAACTCACCAAGCAAGCGATCATGACCTGAGCTGAAGTCAGACACTTAACCAACTGAGCCACCCAGGCACCCCAACAAATGCACTATTCTTTATTTAAGAAACTGATATTCAGGACTGGCAATCTTGACTAGTTATGCCAACAGAGTAAAAAAGAAAAAAAATCCACCCACTTAGTCATCCTGTTGCCTTGATGATTGGTATTGCAAATTTCAACATGGATGGTTTGCAAAGAACTATGTTCTTCGACAGAAAACAGAAGTAATAGGATTGTCTCACCAGGGCTGTGAACCGAAGGCTAGGAGAGAAGAGGAAGGGGTAGGAAAGGGAAAGAGAATAAGCTTTATTGAACTCTGTTTCAGGCACAGAGTACATTATCTAATGTAACGTTCACAACCTCCTACCTCTGGGTGATAAAATTTGATAGCTAAGACCTAGGACTAAAGGATGGCTGAATGGTTTGACTATATAACACATTATATTTTCCATCAAGGCATCTAAAATAAACCTGCAATTTAAAAAAAATGGTCTTTCAAAAGTAGCTTTAAGGAATTCCCCTCATTTCTCTTTTCTACAAGATTGTCACTCTTATATACTACTCACGTAGAAATTCTAGGGTTGGTCCTCCCTGGACAGGGTAGAAAATGCTTAAAATGTAAAACATGCTAGAAAGTACCAGAACTGAGATTCAGGTCCAGGACTTCCTTCAAAGACCATCGTCTTTTTCTGTTGAATTTAGACTGTTGAACTTATCACCAGCACACCTTACTACCTTGAGTATAACCATTTATCCTTTTGCTCACACAGACATTTGTAGAAGACTGAAAGGGTGATGTGCTCACAAACTAGTATTACTACCATGGCATTTAAAATTATATAACATGATTGCTTATAGGAAATACATTCCTTTTTATAGACTTATGATACCTGCTGTGTCATGCAATTAAAAGTTCCAGAAAAGCATTCTCAGCATGTCAAATTCCTAAAGCTGATTTATAGGATTACAGCTTTCCCCCTTTGTGATTCAATTAAAGAATTTTACATTGGGCTATTATAGGGCTTAGTCTCTGATCATAGTTTGGATGCTGAACTATTAGATTAGCATGTGATCTGATTATAAATAAACTGAATTTCTTATTTGCAAGGGACCATAATTAAAGCTGCAGTAAAAATGGCATAAGAAGCAGTTAGAAAGACCTATGTGGTAGACTTCAATGGTAAAAGTGGGTAATTCCAGAATGCAATTTGTTGGACTCTATAGATAAATATAAAAATGGAGACCTATGATACCTGCTTTGGATTTTAATCTAGAAGCTAAATTATTATTTTTTTTAGTTCTATTATTATTGTTGTTTTCGAGACAGTGTACATGCACGTGTGCATGAGTGAGAAAGGGGCAAAGGAAGAAAGAGAATCTGAAGCAGGCTTCATGTCCAGTGCAGAACCCAGCGCAGGGCTCGATCCCACGACCCTGGGATTATAACCTGAGTGAAAATCAAGAGTCAGGTGCTCAACACACTGAGCCACCTAGGTGCCCCAAGTTACTGTTTTTTCAACTTTATTGAAGTGTACTTAATATATAAAATTTCCAGTGGTTGAATTCTTCACCAGGTCAATGATGTAAGACAAAAGTTTTCTCTTTTACAGTGGTCCCCCTGCCCACCTTATCTATTTCACTTTCAGTTACCTGTGGTCAACTATGGTCTGGAAGCAGATAATCCTTCTGTCCAGTTGTCTGAAGGTCAATAGAAGCCTACCACATCACATACCTGTGACATTCACCTCACTTCATCTCATCACCTAGGTACTTTATTATCTCACAACAGCACAAGAAAGGTGAGTATAGTACAATAAGATATTTTGAGAGAGAGAGATCACATTCAGATAACTTTCATTATTGTATCTTATTATAATTGTTCTATTTCATTATTAGTTGTTAATTTCTTACTGTGCCTATTTTATTAAGTATGTATGGATAGGAAATGACATCGTAAATATAGGATTTGGTATTACCTGTGGTTCCAGCCATCCACTGGGGGTATTATACCTTATGGATACCTGGAAAATTCAATTCAGTATTGCTGAGCTAAAAACCCCTTAAAAGTTAATGGTTTTCCCCCCACAAATAGATAATAGTTTCAAACATGTCAAGGAAAGAGGATCACGGGCATTAGCTTCTAAGTTTGGTTGGTAGTTATTTCAGAAGGAAATGGGTTTTCTTTTGATATTTGATTTTATTTTTTATGTTCGATGGTGAAGAGAGTTAATCCTAAATTGAATGATGTTGACTAGGCATTAAAAAATAGTGCCTACTCAAAAATAATAATAATAATAATAGTGCCTACCTTCAGGAGAGGAAGAGGGCAAAGGCAGTTGAGCATGATGACCAAATAAATCTTTAAATGATGCAATAAAAGAAAGATAACTTAGAGATGATGTGTTTGCCATGGTCCATAGAGATGTCAAGTTCCCACCTTTGGAGATGGATAAGCGTCTGCTTAATAGAGAAATATAATTTTGAAGGAATAGTGGTCCAGACCACTTACAAACGCAACAAATGAGTGATCTACTGATAACATAAAGTTGACACTCTTCAGTCTTTGAGGATGCTATTAGGCTGAATGTATTTCCATCAGGAAAGAATATTGCCTCATTTCAGGGGTGCATTTTCCCTAGCCTGAGCTATTGTAATCACTTCCTAACTAATATTTCTGACTCCTTGTCTTACCACCCTCTCCAATCTATTTTTTCTGCCATCAACATAATCTTCCTAATACCCAAATCTTAAGCTATTTCCATGCTTGAAAACACTTCATAAACTCACTTCTATCTACAGAATAAAATCTAGATGGATTATCATTGCATAAAATAGGCTCTGTTATCTGGCCTTCTGTTACCTCTCTGGTCTCCTCACTCACCACCCCATGCCTCATCTCCACTCTACTGACTTATTTGCTCTATGCTCCACTCTACTGAATTATTTGACATTCTTTTTTGGTCCATGTTTTTCGCTGCCATGCTTTGGTTCACAAAGTCCTCTCGGTCTGATATAGCCCTATTGTGCCTAATAGGCACTTACATATTTTTAAAGCAGTAGTTCCTAATGACATCTCAGATTTTTAATCTTATATTTAAGTTATTCATTACATTTTTGCCAGGTTACATTTCTCAAATCATAGAACCTATCCCACGTACCCAACTCATTAGCTTACATACATGTTGATTCATTTCCCTACATCGGGCTAGAAATTTTGTAAAAGTGACCTTCTATTTACCTTTGCTTTGTATCAGATATATCGCATGTGCCCCATGCAACTTTAAGTGCTTTAACTCCTAAAAGCTGTAGGCAATATTTATTAACATATTTAGTTGAATTTAGCTAAGGGTAGAAAGCTTCAAATCTTTTATACAGACTTAGGTTTAGGTAGGAAGCTTAATACTAACTCAAAGTTTTTTAAATAACAAAAAAATATTCCTTGTTTCTAATTAAATGATGCTACAGAGAGATGATGCATGTTTGTGAGGGAGGTTTGTACACTGTAAAAGTGCCTATTCCATCAATATGCACTGGTTGCACTGGTGAAGAATGAGATACTACACCTTTATTAAAATGAATAGACTAGATATACAGATATCACCATGGACAGGTCTGAGAAAAAATATTGAATCAAAAAGTAGAATATAAAAAATATATATGATGTGCATATATATTCATGTGTGTGTATATATGTATACGTTTGCATAACCATATATGTAGTTCAGTGTGTGTGTATGTGTGTGTATACAGAGAGACAGAGAGAGAGAGAGAGAGAGAGAGAGTGCGTGCGAGAGGAGGAGCGAGGAGGAAATCAGTCCTCAATCTTCATTATTCTCAGATTCTCTATTGGCTAACTCACCCACTAGCTAGAAATCAATACTCATGGTGCTTTCACGGTTCTTTGCAAACATGTGCAGAGCATCATTTGAGTTCCCAACTGAAGGTTTCTCAGCTGAAGTCAAACAAGGCAATGCTCCACCTTATTGTTTCAGCTGCCATCCTATACACAAGTATCCTTCTCACGAAATATTTGGTGCCATGTTTTTTGCTCTGTTTTGTTTTGTTTTTTACACGTTTGTGGTTTTTCCTGGTGGTTTTACAGTTTAAACCATTCCCAAGTGTGGTACTAAAGTGCCGTCTGGGTTCCTAAGCATAAGAAGGCTATGATGTGCCTCATGGAGAAAAAATACATGTTAGATACATTCCGTTCAGGCGTGAGTAATGGCCCCATTGACTGTGAGTTCATTATTAATGAATTAACCATACATATTAAACAAAGTATCTTTAAACAGAAACACACATAAAACTAGGTTATGTAACAATTGGTTGACAAAAAAATGTTCCATTCTCATGAGTTAGGCTCACAAGAACCTAACTGAATAATGAGAAGCGGCCACAGATAATAGCACTTTGAAAAGTTTCCAAAGAATTCAAAACTAATTTATAGCATAAATGCATACAAACCTATCTAGAAATTATATAAAAGTATTGGCTGGCTATACAGTGAATTAATGATATGGTTGCCTAGAATAAACAGAGAAAGCAAACGGAACTGGAGAGGGGAAGAAAGTTTTACATGTAAGGTTGCCATCCTTTTTCTTAAAAAAAGATTATACTCCCCCCAAAGAAATAAATAGTGGTTGATTGTTCGGTTCCCACCCTGTGTGTTTTGGCCTTGACAAAAACGCTTGCAATCTGCCTTATAGGTCATTTATTTTGTAATATTTGACAATCAGCACATTTAATTCCCATTGCATCTTAGCCAAATTTAAGCCTCCTATTGATTTTCTTGTGCCACAAGAACAGTGACCATGTTGCTCCTGTGACGTGCCTCATGCTTTCTTCTCCCATGCTCGTGTGTCCTTTATAATGCCCTGCCTAGCCAAATACTAGCTGTTCCTTGAAGTTCGGCACAATCATCCCCTTCCCCCCAATCCACCTTAGTTTTGTAATAAGTAGTATTGCTCACTTTTGGCCATGTTCTTTTGTATCATTCACATCCTGTTAGGAATCTTCCTTTTCCTATGAAAGTTGAAAAGGTCCTTGAAGGCAAAGACCATGGCTTCTTCAAGTGAATTTTTTTCTTTTTAAGATACTTTTTAAATGTTTGTTTATTTTTGAGAGAGAGAGAGAGAGAGAGAGAGCAGGGGAGGGCAGAGAGAGAGGGAAACACAGAATCCAAAGGAGGCTCCAGGCTCTGAACTGTCAGCACAGAGCCCAATGTGGGTCTTGAGCTCACCAACTGTGAGATCATGACCTGAGCTGAAGTTGGATGCTTAACCGACTGAGCCACCCAGGCACCCCTTCAAGTGAAAACTTTAATAGATAATTACATTTCTGAAAACATGTACAGAAATTAAATATGTGAATATTTATGAATATATTTCCATGTATAAGGGAATTCCATTTCCACACAGCTAAATTTTCCATTAATTTCCAAAACTATTTATATTTTTTAAATGTTTATTTATCTTTGAGACAAAGAGAAACAGAGTGCAAGCAAGGGAGGGGCAGAGAAAGAGGGAGACACAGAATCCGAAGCAGGCTCCAGGCTCTGAGCTGTCAGCACAGAGCCCAATGTGGGGCTCAAACCCATGAACTGCGAGATCATGACCTGAGCCGAAGTGGGATGCTCAACTGACTGAGCCACCCAGGTGCCCCAAGACAATTCATTTTGAATAGTGTCTTGCCTTTAATAATTTTTAACTGTTTGATTATTATCCACATTTGTTGGTTCTTTTGAGGATTACAGACAACGCTCTGAGTGCTAGGGACTCAAATAAAAACTAGACCAAATCTCTTCCATACTAATCTAGTGGAAGAGAGACTCTGTACGGAGGCAAATATATTCATTAATTTTTCAAATTTATTGCTAAAATATTTATTGGACACCAAAGTACATACCAGCTTCTAAGTACTGGGGACACATAAGTGAGAAAAACCAGACAAAATATACTATCTAATTATAAGGATAGTATATAAGGAAAATGAACCGAACACACACACACACACACACACCACTCTCTGATAAAGAAGAACAAAGTTGGGAAATAGAGAATAAACAGTAAATAAAGAGAAAGGAACACTTAGATTGAGCTTTCAAAGCACATGACCCATCATGTACTCCAAAGGTGAAATGATCTTAAAGTATCTCAGAGACAGAAAGTGGTTCATGTAGATATAGTATCTAGAGTGAGAACGCTCTGGTATTAGAGTAGACATAACGGGCAGAAGCCGGATCAGTTCAGGGACTTAGAAGCTTGAATAAGAGGTTTGTTTGTATTTTAAGTTTAACGTAGAACCATTGGAAGTTTATGAGCAAGGAGTTGATGTAACCTGGTCAAGATTTATAAAAACAAAACAAAAACAAAATACAACTAAAATGTCGTGTCTCAGAATAAATCATTAAGGAGATAAGAATCGAATCGGTATTAGGAGGCTGCTGCAAGTGCAGGTGGGATGGGACACTGGCTTGGGCAAGGAAACAGTAAAGACGGACAAAATGCTAGAGGTATACCGGAGGAGAAAAATTACTTGCTTACAGGCATGACCTTGATGCAAAATCCTATGTGGTATCTGTTCCATGTTTTTGATTGGACTTGCTATGGGCTCCATGCTTTATTCTAGACTATTGGAGATATTTTAAACATCATTGGGTCTAATGGGATAGAAGTGCAGAGTGGAAAAGCCGCTTAGATTATGGCTACAAACACCTAGAAATGGGCCTCTTGTTTTGAATCCTTAAAACTGACAGAAGTTGGGATGCCCTGGTGGCCCAGTAATTTGAGCATTCAACTCTTGATTTTGGCTCAGGTCATGATCTCAGTTTGTGGGATTGAGCCCCACATTGGGCCCTGCATTGACAGTGTGGAGCCTGCTTGAGATTCTCTCTTTCCCTCTCTTGTTCTTCTCTCTGCCCATGCAATAGTGAGCTTGTGTGCAGTCTCTCTCAAAAATAAATACACAAACCTTAACAAAAAAAACTGTTAAAGTTAACTGGGTACATGTCTCTAGCACTATGCTAGTATCTTAACAATGGATATGTAGACAAAGAAAAAAGTAAGGGAATTTCTGTATCCCCAAGTCCATAAAACTTTCAAAAACAAAAGAATCTGCCTGAAAATATATCAAGCAGGTTCTCCTTTCCCACCTTCCCCACTTTCATATTCATAAGAGCTCTTCTTCCACATCATAAAACAAAGGCATACCTCTAAGTGATGCTAAAGCTTACCATGGTTCATTATTTGAGGGGTACTAAACAAATGGACAATTTTAAATATTGGTGTCTGGGACATCGGGGTTTTTTTTTTTAGTGTTTGAGAGACACACAGAGAGAGAGAGAGGCAGAGAGAGAGAGAGAGCATGCGCACATGCACGAGTAGGGGAGGGCAGAGGGGGAGGGAGACAGAATCCCAAATAGGCTCCATGCTGTCAGCTCAGAGCCCAACACAAGGCTCCATTCTACAAACCGTGAGATCATGACCTGAGCTGAAATCGAGAGTCAGATGCTTAACTGACTGAGCCAACCAGGCACCCCTCTTTATTTTTTTAATATAGGTACCAGAAACCTATAGAAGTTTCCCCTGTATGTATTTCTGCTAAAATACAAGGGCAGCATCATAAATGGGATCTTTTTGCATGGTTTGGCATTTTCTGAATTCACATATAGAGTGGGGGATAAGAGCAATGAGTGTTTTTAGTAAACAACCTCAAGTCTTGCTCCCCCCAGAGGAAGGTCAAACAATTTTTTCCAGGGGAGTGTTCTATGAAAGCAAAACAAAGAAAATACCGTTGAGAAGGACTGAAGTAGCTTATTTCACCTGCATTACAAACCCACAAAGTCTGTCACCTAACTCTTCTCCTTTTTCCCTCCCCTGCCTTTTCTTAACCTCCTCTTTGTCTTCTTTCTCTTCTCCCATCTTGTCTTTCCTCCCTTCCTTCTTCTCTTCCTTCTTCCCATTTTCCTCTCCCTCAGATTCTAATTAGCTCTAATAATTAGGTTAAATGAGGTTGAGTATTTAGGACCATGTAGGCACCAACCAGTCAGAAAGATTACTCAACTGATGAGAACGACAGCAGCCTATATGTAAGACATTTGAGAATTAATTAAATCTGTTTTGTATGGACCACTTTCCATATATTGAGTAAACAAAGATTGCATTTCCAAAGTTTTGAAGAAAATATTATTTAATGGACTTGGTAATATAAACAGTTTAGCAAAAATAGTTTATTATGCTAAGTGAAATTAGTCAGAGAAAGACAAAAATCATATGACTTCACTCATATGAGGACTTTAAGAGACAAAACAGATGAACATAAGGGAAACAAAAATAATATAAAAACAGGGAGGGGGACAAAACAGAAGAGACTCACAAATATGGAGAACAAACTGAGGGTTACTGGAGGGGTTGTGGGAGGGGGGATGGGCTAAATGGGTAAGGGGCATTAAGGAATCTACTCCTGAAATCATCGTTGCACTATATGCTAACTAATTTGGATGTAAATTTTAAGAAATAAAAAATAAAATTAAAAAATATTTTATTGGAAAGTGTTTTGAAATAACCCCATAAACTTTCTTAAATATTTCTGACTATATTGGCTTGAAATAGGTGCTTCTAGGTAAAAGAGTCAAAGTTATAATCAATAGTCATTTTACCACTTTAAATCTTTGTATTTTTTTTTTCCAAATTTAGGAAATCATTATAATGACTGAGATTTTTAAAAAATATATCCTTTTACAAGCAATGGGGTTTCTATTTCTTTGCTGTTAACAAAATTGAAGGAATACATAATTGAGTTGCTTGCTGATGTATAATTAAGAATAATTTTGGAAGGTGCCTGTGTGGCTCAGTCAGTTAAGCATCCAACTTTGGCTCAGGTCATGATCCCATGGTCTGTGGGTTTGAGCCCCACATCGGGCTCAGTGCTGACAGCTCAGAGCCTGGAGCCTGTTTCAGATCCTGTGTCTTTTTCTCTGCCCCACCCCTGCTGGTGCTCTCTCTCAAAAATAAATAAACGTTCAAAAATTTTAAAAAGAAGAATAATTTTTGATAACATGTCACTATTTGGTCTTTTTGGTCTTGGGGGGATTTATTTTCAAAAGTTTTTTTTTTTTTAAATTGGCATTACAATAAAGAAATTCCTTCAATTCTGATCTACTTGTCCATATGGGTGTTTCTCTGCAGAAACATCTAAAAAAATACACCAAAAGATGTAAAATTAATGTTGAGCCTGGTCTCATTTTTGCACTGTTTTTCTTCTACAGATATCTAAACTCATTAGAAAGAAATGACCTATTTATTTCATTAGATTACTTTCTTTAAAAAAATTATGTAATACATGTTTAGTAATTTGTCAAAGTCCCTAGTATGTTTGTGTCATTTTGTTCAATTGTTAATTACAATTGTACAATTGTACAATTCAATATAAAAAGGAATTATTTAATGCTTAGAGACATGATAACAGGGACTTTAAAAAATAGATATTTTTGTAGCAGAAAAGCATGAATGTGTGATCAATAAATTCATTCAGGCATAAAAGATGATATATTAGGATGCAATTTTCTAAGAGAAGCAGAATGTGAACACCGGTTCAAGGAGGATACAGAGAGATGTAAAATTTGTGGGTGCTAAAGAAAACCTTCTTGATGTGCTTTTATAAATTGCTGATGGTGGGTATCAAGTTACTATGGTATCTTGATTCCATGGACTACATTTTATTTTGTTTTTTTTTTAATTTTTATTTATTTTTCAGAAAGAGAGACACAGAGCGTGAGCAGGGGAGGGGCAGAGAGAGAGAGGGAGACACAGAATCCAAGGCAGGTTCCAGGCTCTGAGCTGTCAGCACAGAGTCCGACGTGGGGCTCGAACTCAGGAACTGTGAGATCGTGACCTCAGGTGAAGTCGGATGCTGAACTGATTGAGCTACTCAGGTGCCCCTCCATGGACTAAATTTTAAAAGAAGCATAGAACACTTTTTGAAATGTCAATATTTACAATTCACTAAGAACTTATCATTTGGAAATTTTAAAACTCATGATGAAATTCTTCAAATTTATCAGGGTAGAGGAGCAGAAAAAGAGAAAAATATATATGTTGAAGGTCACTAGTCTTTGCTGTCTCTAAATCTAGAGTTCCATGTAGGTACACTACCTTCTTCTTAAAGAGGGTTCAGGGTACAAGAGCTCTTGAGGGATATTTCCTTCACTATTGAGGACATACTCTAACATGTTTAAAAACAGTAGATTTGCAGAAAATTCCATGAGATGATAGGTTTTCCAAGGCAGTGGATTTTAATTATGTGTATATGTATCTTACTAAGACATCTAGGGTACCTACTACCTTCTGCTCACCAGTTTATAATATGATAATTTTAATATAGTGCACAGAAGGCCTTCCTGGTGTTGATGATAGTGTCAAGGTCATTGCTGTCTAGGTTGTAATAGAAAAAGAACACTACTGATGAATCCCTGAGTCAATAGGATACTATTAAAGTAAGTTCTGCCTGGGTGAAATATGTTCTGCCTGGATGAAAATTAACTCTAAAATTAGGAAAAAAATTCATATGCCAGATCAGTAACTTCATATTAAGTTCTAAGGGATTTATTAATTTGCTCCATTAGGGCAATCATATATGGAACACTCATTTCAGTTGAAGCCACCACTTGATTAAGTTCCCTATAATCTTATTATTTTGAGAACTGTCAATCATACGTACTAGAAAAATCCAGAAAATAAATGAGAATTTATTTGAAATTTTCATCTCTGTATCATTCAATTCGTCTAAGATACCTTTGCATTTGCATCAAGGTTGAAATATTTCTTTTGATTTGCTATTTCAGTAAGGAGGAAACTCTAATGACTTCAACTTGCATAATTGCTGTATTAGCCCATATTTTAAGTTCATGAAACTATGTTTCTGCCATTTGCCAAGGCTCTTTCTTATTACCAAATGCACAGGAACTGATGAAGTGGCCAGAGGGATGGCCAGAGTCCCTCTGGACATATCATAAGGTGAGTGAGAGCTTTATCAAGTCTTAAACCCCCATTCTTACTGACACATTGCTATGTTACTTTGAGCCTCAACCAGTGTTCTGCCATTTCTAAGATTCAAAAGTGTCCTTTTCAGTGAAGACTTACCCAGGCCAATGGCCATAGGGAAGTTTAAAAGGCTATGAGATACACATTAGCTCAGGACTAGGAATTAGGAGGAAGGGTCTGGTTCTGCAGCCCTGGTAACCCAAATTGGCCCTTTGTTCTCTGGATTCGTGAACTGTTGATTTTGTCCCTGGCAAATCCTTGATTGGTTAACAAGAGAGAGCTCTTGATGCCAGACTATACCCTTGACCCAGGTTATCACATCCATACTGCTGCTTTTACGACTGTGCCCACTTTATTAATGGCATTTAACTGTTAGCACTTGGAGACAAAAACCCAGACTCATTCCACTAAACTGGAGATCAGAAATCAAAAATATTTTATAAACATTCCCAGTTTACAGAAACCAGGAGACCTCTGTTTAAAAGATTCTGATAAATTATTTCACTTGATCAAAAGGAAAAGAGGTCTGGAATTAGTCATGAGACATGGTGAGATGCTGAATATTCTGAGATCTAATCCAGCATTTCTATTACCTGTAATCCTTGGATACCTTACCCAGTGCCACTCAAAGGCTTTCCTGTCATTGTTTGGTTCTAATTGTGTTGCAAATCCAAAAAGTATTTTAATCCCTGACAAATGCTCAAACAAAAGCGCATGAATCCAGAACCTCTGCTGAGCACACATACGTCAAGTCAGTCCAATCCCAAATTGCTTTTTGTTGATTTCTCCTGTTTGATTTCTACCCAGAAAAATCCATGCCCATATATTTAACCCAAATTGTTGATAGGATATATTGATAAATTCCTCTAATTTATTCTAAATGCAACTTTTTCTTCTTCACTCATGTCTTCATTCAACATTCAGGCCAAAATGTTTTGATTATAATTACTAATGAGTCCTAGCATGTGGGAACAAAGATTAAATCTCTTCCACTTAATATGGGTGATGTTTTAGTGGTTGGGCCATTCCTGGTCTTGGTAAGTTCTATGGATTCTTCCATATAGCCTTGTTCTGATTGTTGGGATCTCACTATTTTCTGATAAATGCCTTAAAATATTCATATGATCAATGAATATAGGCAACAGAGCTGACTTAGTTGTGACATAAAATGAAAGTTCAGCATTTCATAGAATTCATTTCTGTATATTACTCATATATCATCCTCAGTGTGTACATGGATCCAGCTAATTACATGATCAGTTAAATCATTTTCCTATTGCATCTGCTGCTAATTTCTCATCTGGGAATCTGGGTTGGCAGAAGATGTCTCACAACTTCTGCCTTATGTCAACCCAATAACCAGTTTCATATACCTATATATCCTTGAGCATCTGTTCTCAAAAATCCAAGCAACAGAAAACAACTCTGAAACACACACACATGCACACACACACAGGAATAGCTCACAGCATCCATGAAAGAGCTAGACTGTCTAAGCAGCCAGTCAGTTGGGTTAATACAGCTGTGGGTAGATTGTCTTCTCTATGTGCATGTCTATGTAACTCCTGGTATCCTTGGGGGTCTCAGGTTACTATTTCAGTTTATTTTTTAATTGGTTTGCTGTATTTGTGATTTATCATGGAGCAAACAGTAGGAGACAGAGCGTGCATCCTGAGAATAAAGGATTTATACAACTTTTCCCATCTCTCTAATTTCTCTGATGACACCATGGTTGAGTTCTCTTTTGCCCTCTTTCCTCTTTAAGTTATTCTGGGGTTCTTCTGAAGAAGAATCCACTTCTTTTTTGATGGCCTCTTCTTTCACTTGAGTAGGATTTCAAGGTGTTCAGGTATGTGTTTTCTTTCTAACTTCAAGAAATTTTCTACCATTTAGTTTGTCAATGGGACCTGTCCTGACTTTGAAACACAGTTATGGATTCATTTTATTTGTATATTTCTTCTACTGTTT
This sequence comes from Panthera uncia, assembly GCF_023721935.1. Lineage (NCBI taxonomy): Eukaryota > Metazoa > Chordata > Mammalia > Carnivora > Felidae > Panthera > Panthera uncia. Next base: position 26,936,847 of record NC_064814.1, read on the forward strand.
CACTGAAGTATTGTTAAGTAGTTATAGGTGTATTATTTGTCTGCCATCTTAAATTAGATATTAAGACAAAAAATACTTTAAATCCTGCTTAGTTGCTAAGGAATGAGTTCACACTTCATACATGTGATCCTGCGGTTGGTTAATCTTTTCTCCTATTTTGAAGATTCTAAAACCAAGGATAATAATCCCCAACACCTTTCACCTAAACAAGAATATATTTATTAGATTTATCAGAAAAGGATTAAATTAGGGCAGTAAGACTATTATCATCAGCCCCAGGGAATCTTTGCTGAAGAAAACTCCTCATGATTACTTATAACTAAAAACCAGAAACCAATTATCTGGGCTACAGAGGTCCACATCCTGGAAAAGAGTAGTATGAGGGTGTGGGTGTTAGAGAGCTCTGAAAGAGGCTACATGATGTGCAAGACAGCATCAAATGTAAGTGAGAGACAATGCTGAAATAATAGAGACATTTATGTTAAAGAATGCTTTATAATACAAGGGAGGTAGTTTACAAGGGGGGTTATTAAAGAAACAAAGTAATGGGGCTTTTAAAGAGGAGTATTACAAAAGAGAAAAAAGAGTAAAATGTGCTTGTTTCAGAAGTGATCACTTCCACAAGTGTGTTAAGGATTCTATTTGTGGGCACAAGGCATGGGAGACCATGAAAAACTGGAGGTGGAGGATGAACCTTGTTCAGGAAGTTTAAGTATGAATAGCAAGGAAGAGTTAGAATAATGGCTGGTGGAAGGCAGGGTGACAAGGGAGGGTTCAATTATTTTTTAATTTAAAGGTATTTTTAATTTTTATGTGAAAGAGGAGAAATTGCAAAAATTAAAGACTTCCTGGTTTGTCTTGATGATCAGGACTGGACACATTTTGGAAAGAATTATAAAATATCCGAGTGATTCATTCTTAGAAAGAGACACAGACGTTTCCACCAGTTGGCATAAGTTCACCAAAAACAGATCTAATTATCTGTAGGTCTTTTTTGAAATTTCTACTAAATCAGTGTAGAAATAGTTCAATGTCACAGGCATAGCACCGAGATATTGGGGAAGTAATATTCATTAAATACCAAGTAGGTGCCAAGTGCCATGATGGGCACTATCACCTTACTGAGGGATGCATTTTGTGTTGCCAAAGACTTGGGATTAGAGGTCCTTTAAAGTCCCTTCCACGTTTAAGATTTTATAATTTTCTTTTTACCAGTGAACCTATATGTTCTTCACAAAATTGTACTTTACACTTAGAATTAGGCACAGCCATTAACTAATCATTATTTGTTAGAATACAGGTTCACCTGAGAACACGGTGCTATGTGCACATCTATGTACAGTATGCATTTTTTTATAATTTTGTAACGTTTATTTATTTTTGAGACAGGGAGAGACAGAGCATGAATGGGGGAGGGTCAGAGAGAGGGAGACACAGAATCTGAAGCAGGCTCCAGGCTCTGAGCTGTCAGTACAGAGCCCGACGCGGGGCTAGAACTCATGGACCACGAGATCATGGCCTGAGCCGAAGTCGGCCGCTCGACCGACTGAGCCACCCAGGCGCCCCTACGGTATGCATTTTTAATAAAAATTTAAGTAATAGTTCAAAGCTTCAAATGAAAGGAAAACAAATGTGATTAGGCTGCTACACTTGTTCCTAGTTCTTCACTGATTCCTCATGATTTTTATTTATTTTTTAAAATTTATTTCTCTTGAAAGAGAGAGAGAGACTCTATGCAAGCAGGAGAGGGCAGAGAGAGGGGGGACAGAGAGAATCCCAAGCAGGATCCCCATGGTCACCCAGAGGCTGATGTGAGGCTCGATCCCACAAACCATGAGATGATGACCTGAGCCAAAATGAAGAGTTGGACAGTCAACCAACATACCCACCCAGACACCCCCATTTTTAGTAAAACCTACATTTAAAATGACTTAAAGCCCTAGGGGCACCTGGGTGGTGTAGTCATTTGAGCGTCAAACTTTGGCTCAGATCATGATCTTGTGGTTCATGGGTTTGAGTCTCCTGCCAGGCCCTGTGCTGCCTGCTCAGAGCCTGGAGCCTGCTTCACGTTCTGTGTCTCCCTCTGTCTCTAACTTTCCCCCACTCGTGCTCTGTCTCTCTCTCTCAAAAATAAAAAACATTTGAAAAATTAAAATGACTTAAAGCCCTGAAACATTACTCCTTATATGTTTGAAATCCCTACTAAAGGTCATAATTTTAAAGCCAGATTCTGCTAATTTACCCCCCATGATGACACAGGATGGCTGAGAAGAGGTAAAAAGGCTATTACTTTGCGAAGCTGTTAATATATGATCATTCCTTTTTTTATTCTAGCTTTGAGATCTAATTGACATAATACTGTGTACGTTTAAAGGTGTACAATGTGATGATTTGTTACATGTATATAATGTGAAATGTTCATCGCAATAAGTAGTTAACACATCCTTCACCTCAATTAACTGCTGTTGTTATGGTGAGAACAATAAAGATCTACTCCCATGGCAACTCCCAAATATAGAATATTGTCAACTGTAGTCACCATGCTGTGCCTTAGATTCGTGGAATTTACTCATCTCGCAGCTCAAAGTTCATACCCTTTGAACCACATCTCCCCATTTCTCCCACTGCTTAAGGGCCATCCTGTTTCTAGGAGTCTGGCTTTTTTAGATTCCACATAATATGTGATATCATATAGTATTTGTATATCTCTGATTTACCACACTTAGTATAATGCCCTCAAGGTCCATCTATGTTCTCACAAATGGCAGGATTTCCTTCTTTTTTATTGCTGAATATCCCTCTCCGTATATAGATCTAGAGACATATCTTTCTATCTACCTATCTATCTACATACATATCACCCTCATCTTCTTTATCCACTCATCCATAGACTGATGACACTTAGGCTGTGGCTGTTGTGAATAATGTAGCAATGAACGTGGGAGTATAGATCTCACTCTTCAAGATAGTGATTTCATTTCCTTTGGATATATACACGGAAGACGGATTGCTGGCTCATATAGTTCTATTTTTAATGATTTTAGGAGACTCCATGCTGTTTTCCATAGTTACTGTATCAATTTACATTTCCACCAACAGAGCACAAGGGTTCCCTTTTCTCCACATCTTTGGCAACATTTGCTATTTCCAGTCTTTTCGATAAACAACATTCTACCAGGTATGAGGTGATATCTAATTGTTGTTTTGATTTGCCTTTCCTTGATGACTGGGGTGTTGAACATCTTTTATCAAGCAAATGGCCTTGTTGACCATTTGTAGGTCTTCTTTTGAAAAAAGGTCTATTCGGTTCCTTTGCCCATTTTTCAATCAAATTGCTATTGTGCTATTGGGTTATAGGAATTCCTTATATATTTTGGATATTAACCCCTTATCTGATAGGTGTTTTGCATATGTCTTCTCTGATTAGACAGATTGCCTTTTCTTTTGTTGATTGTTTCTTTTGTTGCACAGAAACTTTCAGTTTGATGTACAGAAGCTTTTTGTATTTATTTTTGCTTTTCTTGCTCAAGTTTGGGGTCATAACCAGAAAAATCATTGCCAAGACCAATATAAGGAGCTTTTTCTCTATGTTGAAATGTACGAGTTCAGGTTTTATAATTTCAGGTTGCTGAAGTTTAAATGACTCCTACGCTCCCCAAGAGCATTGTGTACATGCATACGTGTGTGTGTGTGTGTGTGTGTGTAAGCAAGCTAAATGTTGAACTTTGCATGGGGATGAGAGTCTCCAACTCTGCCATCTTGGCAAGCGTCTTGAGAATTTCTCTTAAACTGTCTTATTACTTTTTTAAAAATGAGAACTGCATTAGGAAGCTCTATGCCTATTTTCTCAATTAATGGTCTATTGGCACGATAGGGTAGCAGTGAAATTTCAACTGCAAATTGATGCCAATCGCTGGCACAGATCCTCTGATCTACCTTTTACTGGCTTCTAGTAAAGAATCACAGATGAGAAGCATAGAGAGGGATGTTAAGAGAGAGAGTGCAACAGCAGACCACTGGCTTTCTTTGCTGCCATACAAAAAAAAAAAAAAAATACATTCAGGTGGCGGAGTCCATGTTCTCTCTCCAGCACTGAGAGGTTGCATGGGAACTAGCTATAGCAGTGAATTTACATTTTCTTAACACTTCCAGTTAAACAAATTGTTGCACATCTGTGTGGGTTGTGGGGTGTGTGTGTGTGTAATGAATGATTTGAATTGGAGAAGCGGGTAATAGTAATAATAAATGTTTTATAATACATGTGGAGTTCCTAGATGGTATAATGGAAATGTATAGCTACAATGATTTACAAGGATATATTTTAAGTTGACTAATAAGTGATTCTTTTTGTTTTTTTTAACATTTATTTATTTTTGAGACAGAGAGAGACAGAGCATGAATTGGGGAGGGTCAGAGAGAGGGAGACACAGAATCCGAAACAGGCTCCAGGCTCTGAGCTGTCAGCACAGAGCCTGACGCGGGGCTCGAACCCACGGACCGCGAGATCGTGACCTGAGCCGAAGTCGGCCGCTCAACCGACTGAGCCACCCAGGCGCCCCGACTAATAAGTGATTCTTATAGAAATGACTAAGGTGTAATAATGGGGGATATCAAACAATGAGACATTAAATATTGTGAAAGTCGAGCATGTTTTAACACAGGGAACTAACATTATCTACATATAGCAGTGCCAGACTCTGGGTTTGTGGCTTTAGGTTTATACTACTATAAACCTCACAACAACCTGGGAAAGTCAGTCATGGCATTATTTTTATGGGATTAATTTTCTGAAGCACAGAATATGTAACTGTTTTTCCAATATTATTTGCCTAGTTTTAAAAAAAGGTGTATCCTGATTTGAACCCTGAAATAAGCCTCAAAATTCACACTTTTTTTCGTTTTGCAAGGCTACTAACACTTGTACTTTGTCAGCTTGGGGAGTAATAATATGCTCTGTAATTGTGAAAGGGACATCCACAGCTCTGCTGGTTGTGAATCATTGCTGATGTTGAAGACTTTGTTCTTATCCCTTTCAGTTATTTACAAGATAATAAAGGCACAGGCATGGGTCTGTTCATCAAAATTCTTTGCCTGAGATTTGCAGACTAAATGATATGTAAATATGGAGTGCTTATAACTGAGCGGGGTGTCCTAACCTCGGTTCTTAGCTGCCTTGTTATTGTTGACTTGTTCTTAGTAGTTTTTAGAGCTGGTTACTTCTACAATCTCTCTCCTAGTACAATAGTAATAATAACCAATATTTTTTGAATGTTTACTATACCAGGCACCATCTTAGGTTATTGATTCAATTAATCATCATACTAACTATGGCTTCCTGTCTTCAGGTAAGTGAAGCACACGTCCACATTTTCTCATGCAGAATCTTAACCGATGTACTTTTGCTCTCTTCCCTGACCTCTTCCACCTTGGTGTATGCAGAAGCATCTAAGAACTAGTTGTATTCTTGTGAACCTCTGGGGTGGGATGCTATTTAATCTTTTACTTTAGATATGGATGTCAGTTTGCAGAAGTTTGGGTGAAGGATACATATTTACTAGAATTTCAGCGTTCTTATTGTGCCATTTTTTGTTAATTATCAGACAGTTCAAGCACACATAAATATACAGATTTACCTACCACTACTAGTTATTTCACATTATTATCTATAATCTCACCTTTTATTTAAAGGAACAGTGGTTTAGAGATAGAGCCAAAGCCCCATCCCTCCAATCACTTTCCAGCCTTCCTCCTCTACAAGCAACTATTCTTTATTTGTACAGATCATCCCATATTTTTGTATTTTTATGACAGAGGCATGTCTTTTAAAACTTCATATAAAAGAGATCATACCATTATAGTCATTTTGCGATTTGCTGTATCACTAGAATTCTATTTCTAATTTTCCCGTGTTTTTCACATCAAGCTAACATTTTTAATTGCAAAAAAAGTATTATACATAAATCATAGTGTACTTCTTCATTCTCTTGCAGAAAAAGTCATCTCACCAATAACATCTTGCCATTAAACATTAATATCCCTGGACATATGCTCAAAAAGGTCTCTAGGGAAACAAATAGAACTGCTTTATCAGAGAATATGCATGTATTCCCCTTGTAGAGATTTGCTCGAAAGTTCTCCAAAGTGGTGGTACCAATGCATACCCCCCATCAGCAATGTCAAACAGTCTCAATTTCCACTTGTTATTGTTAACACGTTTAATTAAACGTTAATTTTAACAGTACCATGGAAGTGAAATAGCAGGATGTTTAGTGCGCAGTTTCCCGATTATGAAAAACATTGAGTATCTTTCCATTTCTTTCTTAGAAATGCAACGGTGTTTCTAGGGAAGTTACCTATTTACCTATGTGACTAGTTCCTTTCTATTGACTGGGATCATTTAGGTTTTGCTTTCCTTTATATATTCCGTGCACGAATCATTTGTTATTCACATGCTTTGCTAGTACTGTCTCTCTCCACTTTACTGACGGTGTTATCATACAGAAACATTAATTTTAAATGTAGTCACTTACAAAATATTTCACTTATGTCTTTTGTCATATGTCAAAATCATCTCAATTATCAAGCACTCGTTCCCACACCTTACTCCTCTATTTCTTATTAGGTTTTTTATCTATTTATGTACTGAGACCATTTTTCCATTAATTTAAACTTTTCAAGCTATTAATGCCTAATAATCTAAGTCCTTATTCTTCAGAATCTTGATTTTTTGCTCTACAATTCTATATGTATTTTAGGATTAACTTGCCAGTTTTATTTAAACATAACTCGGTTGCTTTATAATATTATATTAATTGGAGATCAAAAAACACCATTATGATATTGAATCTTTCTGTCCATAATTAAGATACTTCAATTTATTTATGGTTTCTATATAAAGTTTTAAGTTTGTTTTTTTATTTAATTAGAGCAAGAGAGAGAGAGAGCACATGCATGAGTGGGGTAGGGGCAGAGAGAGAATCCCAAGAAGCCTCTGTGCTGTCAGCTCAGAGCCCAATGTGGGGCTGGAACTCACGAAACAGGAGACCTTGACCTAAACCAAAATGGAGAGTCTGATGCTTAACTGGCTCACACCCAGGCACCCCTATAAAGGGTTTTTTTTAGTGAAGTATAGCTGACACACAATGTTATATTAGTTTCAGGTGGACAACAGTGGTTTGACAATTCTATACATTACACAATGCTCACCATGATAAGTGTATGGAGTAGTTTTATGAAAGCATTTGAAAAGTATACAATTGAATAAATGGACAACCCTGCTAAAAAGTAGTCATTATGCACTAAAATGAATTTAAGATATAAAGGCAAGAAATTTAAAACTAAATAGAATTTTAAAACCGGAAAACAGCCGTTAAGTTCTCCTTGTGGTCCACAAGAGCTTTTACAATATATATGGATAGTTAGAAATGCTTATTTTTGACCTTTTTGATTTCAGACAGCTCCATTAGTGCGGGAGACATAGTTTAAAAGTTCAGGAAGACTTGGTCAAACAAGGGCAGTAGGTATATAATAAAAGAAGTCAGAAATTTAAAACAAAACCTGAGAATTAAATGTAAGTACTTAAGAAGAAAATATTTCAATCCATTATAGGAATCAAAGCCTTCGAATAGTCATTTTGGGCCATTTCATTATTATGAACAATTGGTCATACTGACTATATCTTTCCCACAATTTCATCTAAAATTGTGTTCATTTCCTTGTTCATGTCCCACACTGTAAATTTCTTTGCAATCTCTTATCTCAATTCCCCATTGCTCTAGCCTTCTTTCTTCTTGCCTGAAAGTATATGGCTTCCTTTCCTTCCAAACATTTCCACTGCGCCCCTTTGGGACCCCCATTCTGTGGTAAACACAATCCCATACATTTTCAACTTTTGACTAAGAGTGCGTACCATTAAAACCTGTCTCTTATTTGAAGACACCATTTTCTCTGGAATACACTTTATTACAACTTCCAGTATTCCCAGTACTTTGTGGTTTTTACTGTATTTTGTATATCAGTCTCCCCTTTTTTATTAAGGTATAGTTGACATATAACATATCACCAAGCAGGCGAAAGACCTGTACACTGAAAACTAGAAGATATTTATGAAAGAAATTGAAGACACAAGTAAAGGGAAAGATACTCTGTACTCATGAGAGAATACTGTTACAAGTTCCATTCTACCCAAAGGAATCTATAGATTTAATGCAATCCCCATCAAAATTTCAAAGGCATTTTTCACAGGAATAGAACAATCTTAAAATATGCATAGGACCACAAAAGACCGTGAATAGCCAAAACGAGCTGGAGAAAGAATACAGCTGGAGGCAATCATCCTCCCCAATTTCAAACTATATTACAAAGCTATAATAATCACAGGGCACCTGGGTGGCTCAGTCAGTTAAGTGTCCAACTTTAACATAGGTCATGATCTCACGGTTCAAAAGTTTGAGTCCCATGTCAGGCTCTGTGCTGACAGCTCAGAGCCTGGAGCCTGCTTCTGATTCTGTGTCTCCCTCTCTCTCTCTGCCTCTCCCCTGCTTGTGCTCTGTCACTCTGCCTCTTAAAAATGAATAAATGTTAAGAAAAAAAAAAATCAAAGCTATGGTAATGAAAATAGTATGGTATTGGCATAAAAACAGACACATAGATTAATAGAACACGATGGAGCGCCCAGAAGTATGCCCACACATATATTGTCAATTAACTTATGACAAAGGAACCAAGAATACACAATGGGGAAAGCAGTCTTCTCAAAAAATGGTGCTGGAAAAACTGGTCCGCCATATGCAAAAGAACAAAACTGGGCCACTATCTTACACCACACACAAGAACTAACTCAAAATAGATTACGGACTTGAAGGTCTGTAATGGCCAGAAAACCATAATACTCCTAAAGGAAAACATAGGCACTCAGGTCCTTGATATCAGTCTTGATGAGGATCTTTGTTAATCTAACACCAAACACAAGCAATAAAAGCAAAACTATAAGCAAGAGAGACTATATCCAACTAAAAAGCTTCTGCACAGCAGATCTGTGAATATGAGAAAATATGTGCAAGTCCTATGCTTAAAAAGGGATTAATACTCAATATGTAAAAAAAAAAAAAAACATAACTCAATAGCAAAAACAAACTGATTAAAAAATAGGCAGAGGATCTTCTATTTTCTCCCAGTCTATTAGGACCTTTTTGTATTCAGTTTTTCTCCAACCAGACTAAAATTAGAAGTCCGTTGCTCTACTCTCTTGCCACCATTCCCAGATTTTAAACCTACTATGTTTCACCTAGATACACTTTATACAACTTTCAACTGAGTATCAATTTTCAGCTTTGAATCAACTTACCTTCTCTCTCATATCCTCACATGCCTTGAATACCTGGGAAAATAAGCATGCTTATAAGCAATTACCTGCTCTAGAGATTCATATTCTTCAACCTCAGGTCCTCACACAACTTAGAATTCCACCATATGTTCACAGTTAGCCCTTTTTCCAAAAGAGCAGTTACTGTAAACCTTTTCCAGTATCTTTAAAACTCCAATGCTACCCATCCATTTTCAGCAGATGACTTTGTTACCCATTAAAGATATATATGATTTTATATACATATATATAACCAACGTTCATCCTTATAGCAGTTTCAAGTGTCCAGCATAGCAATTCAACATCTGCACATACTGTGAAATGATCACCACAGTTAAGTCCAGTTAGCATCCATACATAGTTCCAATTTTTTTTTCTCATAAGACCTTTTAAGATATACTCTTTTACCGTCAAATATGCAGCATCTGCTATAGACACCACATCCCAATGAACCATTCACTCCATAACCAGAAATTTGCACTCCTTAACTCCCCATCCCCATCTTGACTGGGTTTCAACATCTTTAACTTACCTGCAGTTTACTTTTTTTTTGTCCTTTCTTCTATGACAATGAAGAGGTAGCTTCATTTCTCTAATCCAATGGTTCTCAAACCTAACGTACACTAGAAGGTATCTGATGGCTCAGGAAAGCAGATTGATTGGCCCCACACCCAGCAATTCTGAATTAGCAGGTCTTGGAGGTAGGGCCTGAGAGTTTGTGTTTTTAACAAGACCCAGGTATTGCTGAAGCTGCTTCTTCAGAGACCACAGCCCTAAGGTAATTCTTCACTAGAATCATATCCCTCTTTGCCCCTTCAGAGAGAATGTTTCTTCAATACCCCAATCTTTCCCAATTATTCCCACACTTTCCTTTTTTACTGGCTTCTTCCCAGTAGCAGTCATACATCCTCAAGTCACCTTTATCTTATAAGGAAAAGAAACAAAAAGCTCCTTCATGCTCACATTCCTCCAAGTTACTTTCCTACCTGCTTCTCCTTTTCACAACTACACTTAGTGAACACATGCTTCACAAGTGTTAATATTTCTTAATCTACCTATCAGCCTACTCAAAGCAGGTTGTGACGCCATACATGCACTCTTTGCTGAAGTTACCAAAGAACTAATTACCAGACAACCCAGTGAGCACTTCCCAGTTCTCATAGTCATCAGAGTATTAGGACTTACTTGCTTCTTTCTTGAAACACTTGGCCTTAACTTTTCTGATTTTCCTCCTTTTTTCTCCACTTGGGTTAATCTTCCTTTGGAATTAGCTAATGTCATTGCTTCACTTCTTATTCTGCAAGCATTGCATGGTTTTCAATTGTTATTTATATGCTGAAATCTCAAAATCGAGGCTGGGTCTCTCTCCTTCCTGCAGCCTGCCCATGGGATCAGTGGGATTGCCTTTCCTAAAGGGGATATATAGGCTTGTACTCTCACAGGTGGATGAAACCCCACCCAGAGAAATGAGAGGGGGGGAAACCATATGGAGTCCTAAAGAAGATAGGTTTGAGGATCTGGGAAGATGAGAGGTTCTTGTTTAATCAAAATGAAATGGGGTTGCCTGGGTGGCTCAGTCAGTTAAGTGTCCGACTCTTGGTTTCAGCTCAGGTCATGATCTCATGGTTTGTGAGTTCAACCCCCATATTGGTTCTGCACTAACAGCACAGAGTCTGCATAAGCTTCTCTGCCCCTCCCCAGCTCTCTCTCTCTCAAAATAAGTAAACATTTAAAAAATGAAATGGGAAGGACATCACAGTAAAGTGTAAGAGCATGAATTTGTCATAATTCTTGAAACACTTTTAGGTGATTTTTAGACTCTGAAGCAGAAAATGGTAAATTATTAATGACACCAATCTGATTTTGTAATTCTCTATTGCCTTGCCTGAGCTCATAGATGCAGGTGGGATCACTGATGACTCAGCTCCATTTGAGGGTAAGGTTTTGAAAACCAGGTTCAAAGAAATAAGTGAGTGACAGAGTAAATGAAAGTCTTTAAAGTGAGGTGACAATAATTTTGATTCATAGATTCTAAGCTTGGCAAAAGTGAAGACTATCGAAGAGAAGGTTAAAGAATAGAGAGAAAATATCAGATAATAAACTTATGAATTTAATGACTATTGCATTAGGCTGCTTGGGCAACTCAGAAGACAGAAAGTTGTGGTTAAGGACTAAGTGACTTCATGATTTGAGGTAGTTACATGGAATGGGAAAGGACCTTAAAAGTATATTGGAATGGAGGAAAATGCAATTTTAGAGGGCATCTGGGAGCTCGATGCCAGGTGTTAGATTCCCATCAAACAGACCCAGGATCATGACCGAAATAGCAGAGGATACAAATACTATAAATGAAATACTAACATGTTCAATAAATGAGGGGCAGCCACGGTGGTAAATAGGTCTGCAGATGATTGCTATTAAGAGCCCAAGTGAGTTATAACTAGATGAGACTCAAAGGAACAAGGTTTTTGCTCAGGTGAGAGTATTTAACTGCCCGGAAACAGCAATCGAGAACTTGGAGAACCCTAACTTTACTTCTAGGTCTTTAGATAAATAGAGTGTAAGAAACAAAAAACCCAACTTAACGTCATGGAAGGAAAGTGGTGTCTTCGTGAAACTCTAGGTTTAAGTTACATTGAGATGGAAGGAACCTTTGAAGAAGAGGATGAAAAATATAAAGGATTAATATGATCATTGGCTACAATGAGTCAAGCAAAAGAGTTTGAGAGGGGAGAGAAGGTTTGGTTGATAAAGGGAATATAAGGAGTAGTATTGGGATGAGAATTGGGAGAATTTAGGATATAATAGATGATAAAACTGGTGTATATTTTTGGCATAATTCACAGGGACATAAGACTTGGTGGGTATAGTATTGAGGGAGTCGTGTAGCAGGGACAGTACTAGATACAAGGTTTTAGTGATTCGCTGCATGTAGGATTAGACTTTGGGCCCCGTATGGCTCCTGCTACAGGCCTCATGCAGGACATGCATCAAGGAAAGTTTCCTTCTTTATACCCTTGTTCTCAACCCCATCTTATTCCCAGTTATTCTTTTTTTACTTTGTTTCCATGGAAATGCAGTTTAGAATGTATTACAATAATAAAGGTCACATGAATCCCATATCATTCTAAATGGTGTTCCAGCTGGTATTGTAACCATTTTTTTTTTTTTAGCAAGAAGGCTGATGTGGCTTATTTTATAAGGGACTACTTGTTTCATTTTCCACTGTGCCTGAGACACCCCCCATGACAATAAACTGCAATAGGCTGTAATATTTCCAAACTCAGGTCACCAGTGTAGTCATTTAAACATAGAAAGTTGGGTGATTTTTTTTTCCAAGTCCAGAAATTCTCCAAATTCAATATGACACAATATTCAATTTAAGATATTAACCAGCCTATAAAGCTATCATCTTTGATAGGTCTATATTTTCATATACTCATTAAAATAATTATACTAAAGCCAAAGTATTAAAAATTTGATTAACTGTATAGAACATGCATAAATTTGAAACCTGTACAGGATTTAGTATGGCTCGCAGAATGATCAAGGAATCTAGCACTACACATATCAAGTGTGAAAAGGCACAGAGGGTTGAAATGATGCATTTTCAGTAGAGCCAACTAGTCGAATAGGTTTATTCTCTGGAGTGTTGCAATTCACTTGTTATTTTATGCTTCTCAACAGAGTTCTTTCATTTTCTTTCCCTCCATCCCTCATTTTTCTCTCCATATTCCTGATTCTTTCCTTTCTTGGCTGTGTAGTTCAACTTGAGTGGAAGACTGTTTCAAAAACATTTCAATTGTACCTTCCGGTCAAATCTATCAGTTGCAGTTAGAATCAGTAGAGGCTAGATTCTGGCCACAGTTTGGCGTCTTGGTGCAGTGTGGCAGAACGTAATAAGGGCTAATTTTGAATCAGATAGGCCCAGGGTTTGATGCCAGCTCTGCCATTCATTAGCTGTGTGATACTGGCAAATTATTTGAACTTTCAGAATCTCAAACATCAAGCTTCCTTATTGGCAAATGAGAGGATGATACTGGTTACAAAGTGCTACCACAAGGACTCCAATGAGAGATTTCATGTAAAATGTCTTGCACAGTGTCTAAGTGTGTTCAAAAGGTAACTATCACCTGACCACTTACGACAATATCCTTTCTCTTGTGTAGAAACCATCACTCAGCCATGTAAGCAATGGTTACATTGTTCAGCTCTCTTCTATTCAAAATACAGTGAACAAGAAACTTAAGGTAAGAGGCTTCCTCTGAAACAGAGGTTTATCTTCATTTTTATCTGGAAAATACTCAAATACACAAGTCTCTAGAAATAGTAAAACTTCATAGAAAACCAAATTAGAGAATTAAATTCGCCCGTGAAATCATTTAATGGAAAAGAAGCATTTATTAGAAGTGAGGGTATGAAAGATGACAAGGCAAATCAATGCTTGTTGAAGCATATCTGAGATGGCTTTTGATCATCGCTGGAGAAAAATGTGTGGATATGGCAGAATCTCTTCAATCCAAAACTGGATGGGGACAATAAGCTTTCGGGAAGAGCTGTACTTACAGGTTGCTGAATGGATGGATAATTAACTGATTAACTGATGGACTAAATGACTGTTTAGTGCCCCAAATATTCAAGGCACTGACTAGGTAGTCACAGCATTATATCATGCCTCAGGTTATCCTCACCAAAACCTGATGAGTCAGTAACACCCTGATTCATTAAAACAAAACAAAACAAAACAAAAAACCCTTAAGCTCAGAAAGGGTTTACATATTGCTTGTATCACAAAATTAGAAATAAGTAGAACAGAGATTCACCTAGGTCCTCTGACATCCACGCGAAACGATTCCTCTCTTTACTAAGACAGCAAGGCAAGAAGGACAAGTTCAGACATGATAAGCTACTACTTTCTTTGCAGAGATTAAGATCAAAAATATTCAATACATAAGCATAAACAGTAAATAACTAAACTGGATGAATTAATAAGCAAAAACTGGAGGTAAAGCACCAATTTGAGGCTTCCATGGCAAAATATATCCTTTGATCTTGCTCAATGGCACATTCTAAGCATATATAAGCCTAATTTATTTTAACTAGTATTTCTAGAATTACTTTAAATAAAGTGATGTTTTGTTAGAAAAGGGTGTGTTTAGTCGAACTGGGTTCTTTAGTTTCTGTCCTTCTCATTGATCCATACCTGTGAGCACTCTTCTAGAATGTTCTATATGTCTGCAGAACCTACTGTTGCTAAATATACTCTAAGGGAGGAAAACAAACAAAAAAAGTGCATGCTCAAATACATTTGGAAATCACTATCTTTCTTATTTTCTTATAGATCCACAATGCACAGCAGCATAGCAATAATGGCAAAGTCCTGCACTAATGTAACATATTTAATTCCGTTTAATTCAATATTATTCATAATATATTTGATCATAGAATCCCTCACTCTTTCCTTTTTTAATTGTAATAATTATGAATATCCCAGCCAGTGTTCCACATAAACAATTTCAGAAATACAAGGTTAACAAACTAATCACATGATATTCATTATTATGATATATTCATAATTATCATTAAGCAAAGGGACACATGGCAGCTGTAAGTGTTGTTGGATCTATGATACCACTTAAACAGAAAAAAAAATGTTTGGAAGAGAAATAGATTGCAAATTTATGTGTGACTCAAGAGCCTTGATGTGACAGTCACCATAAATGTGAGGCTGGTTACTCCCACAAGCACAAAGAGACATTTATCATGCTACCTAAATTGCTCCGGGGAGAAATAAAGGACACTGCCTTTGCAAATTCAGCAGTATCATTCATAGCATCCCTTCCCCTCCCCGAGAATCCCCTTCCTCTAAGAATCATGCTCACACATTTAGTAAGCATTCACTAAGTTTCTATTATTTAGATGACATTATTCTAACCATTGGAGATACTGACACAACAGCATTCATTCCCCATTTTCCTGAACCCCACAGTCTAGTAGAAGAGAGACAAGGCTGCCAAAGCTTTCAATATAATGTGATAAATGCTGTGTAGGGGCAACTATAAGCTGGGAGGATTATCGATGAAGGGCATCTAATTCATCCTGTTTAAGTCAGGACAAATTTCCAATTGGTGCTTGTTCAGTGTCAAATGACAAGTTACATGCAGCAAACAGATGACAGAAATTAGAAGTTTCCAGGCATAGTCTAATACATAAAAAATAATGAAAAAGCACAGTGCATTTAGCAAAAAGCTTAGTATGACTGACCAAGATAAGGAATGTATGTGTGAGTGTGCATATGGGTTATATGGGATTGAGCAAGGTGGCTACAGAATTGTGCATGGATCAGATTATTCAACATCTTCTACATGACATTAAGAAACTGGGAGTTCTTACTGAAGACTTCAGGGGCACCTGGGTGGCTCAGTCAATTAAGCATCTGACTCTTGATTTCAGCTCAGGTCATGATTAGCATGATCAAGATCGAGCCCCGCATTGGGCTAATGCTGGGTGCAGAGCCTGCTTAAGATTCTCTCTCTCCCTCTCCCTCTACACCTTCCCCCATCGAAAAAAAAAAGACTTCAGGAAACCACAAAAGGTTTTAAGCAGTAGAGATCTATGGTAGCAACATAGAGAAGAGATGAATGAAATGAAAGAGTGGAGATCATTACAGAAATCTTGGTAAGAAGAAATGAAGAACCCAATGGATGTAGTGATACACACACACACACACACACACACAGAAGTAGACATAGTAAATTAAAATGCCTAACTTTTCAGCTTCTTCTAATAGACCATCTATGAAAAAGCATAATGCATTCCACCTAGTGTACCTGGATTTTAAAGATGAATATTGGGGTATAATGTTTTAATAAAAATAGTGGTGGAAATCTTAAACTTGCACATAGGCATAATGCTATATTTAGACATAAAAAAAAAGATATCTTATTGTTGTATCAAGCACCTTCCATAGATAATTATTCATTCTACTTTCTGAGAGGTGACCCAAGTTTGTGTGTTTGTGTGTATATGTGTGCTTAAATAGCAGGTAGTTAGGCATCAGGTAAATTTTGTTACGTGGTTAGATTAAAAGTATATGTCTAATGTTAGTTCCATTTCACAACTGCCATAGCTCTTTTTATTCTTGAAAGGTATAGTCGTTGACAACAGTAACAATATGCTACAAAACCATCATTTATTGGTTTTTTATTGCATAGCAGTCACTATTATAAATCATGCTTGCTTGCTTTGGTAGCTGCTACTAAGTATGAAGTGATAAATTTGGAGGGGGTAGGAATAATATAGCCCTGTTTTTTAAGGAAATACTCAGACCATGATTTTCTGGCCAAAAAAGAAATCTCTGACTCCCTACATTTTTCTCATGCATAGAAAGGAGAAAAGTCTGTTGCACAGATAATAGAAAAGTCTGTTGTAACTACATTTTTTTGGAACATTTGCATATTTTCTTCTGTAAAACAGTATTGTCCTGCACGTTTTCCTGTTTGATATCTATGATTAACATGTTTTTAGGCTGCATCTCATCTGTTGATACTGGATATTGGTGAAAGAACCATGATGATCTAAGTAAAATCCTTGAGGTCACGATATTAGTGCCACCTAAATCTCTCAGGTGGTTTTCAGAGAGATAGATGTATTGATATTGTATACCACATGGGGATAGAGAGCTGTTAAGAAGATAAAATCCAAGTGAAATGCCAAAGGGCAAATGTCTTCAAATTGTGAGGAAAGGTTTTATTCAGTCTCATTTTCCTACTTCTAATACTGTTGTCACTGCCCCTTATGAGCTGTGATTATTATACTGACATAAAGTTTGAGTCTGGAAACTGTCCTAGTACAGGGAAAGGTCCATAAGCCTGTAACTTTGTACAAATTTACTTTGTCAAGCTGACCTTGAAACTACTGATTACTCCTATTCTTTTAAAAATTATTTAATGTTTGTTTGTTTTCCAGAGAGAGACAGACAAAGTGTAAGCAGAGGAAGGGCAGAGAGAAAGGGAGACAGAACTCATAGCGGGCTCTGGGCTCCAGGTTCCTTGCTGTCAGCACAGAGCCCAACGTGGGGCTTGAACTAACAAACTGTGAGATTATGACCTGAGCCGAAGTCTGACACTTAACCGACTGAGCCACCCAGGTGCCCCAGATTACTTCTAGTCTTAAGTATTTATGTTGTTAACTCTTCTAAAACCAGGGGCCTTAACTATCAAAAGAGAAGTGAGTCTCAGTCACAACATAAAATACAAAGTTTGACATTATGGTTCTCTTTTTCCTCATCAATTATACCATAAATAGGTTATAGATGACCATTTCAAGAGGGAATTCTGGTAAAAATGGTCTGGACAAAGACCATTTAGAAGAGTTTGCTTATCACAATTAATGTTTAAAGGGAATTCAGGACATTTCATCATACCAGCATATTTTAGAGATGGAAGGAAGCAGTGCCTCCAAAAGCCTATAATCTATTATTTAGAAATGTTTCTGAAATTTCTGTGAAGATAAAGCCACAGGGAAGGGGGAAATATACTAAAAACTCCATGCATATAGTCACAGACACATTATTGTTATTCTTTAAGTATATTCTTGTGATGTTTTTCTACTGACAATATTTCTAAACCTAGTAAAAGAATTAAACAGACCAAATCATGACCAACACTTGGACGGATCATTTTAAAGACATATGTATGTATTTTTTTAAAGAGACTATGATAATGATTTCACATGCATGGTGACATATATTTGAAGCAATTTATTCTGCTTACTTTTACTTAGTCTACAAATGAATTTTAGGTATGTAGTAGAATCCTATTATAATATAGTTTCTTAAAGGAATGTGGCTATAGTTATGTGGTGTGGGTAGAAATCAGCTGGAGAGTTTATTAATAATACAGATTTCCAGTTTCATTCCCAGAGATTCTGATTCACCAGGTCTGGGCTGAATCTTAGGAACATATATTTTTCACAAGCTCTTCACATGGTTCTGACACAAGTGTTTCTTGATACACACTTTGAAAAACATGATCTAAGGAGATAAATTACTTCCTCTTTCTGAATCTTCTAATCTCTAGCAGACCAACATTAATAAGATTTTTGGAAGTTGGGTGGTGATAAGAAAGTTATTCACCCGAAGCTTTATGTGATTGTGACATTCCAAGAGGCAAGAGACAAAAGGAGTCAAGATCAGAAAGACTAGATCAGAATTCTGCTAAAGCGGTGACTTAAAGATAAAATGATAGAGAAGTGAGAAGCCAATGTCTCAGTACATTGAATGGTCTAGGAGTTGGAAAGCAGATGAAACTGGGAAATTCAGGAAATCAAGTCACAAATACGGTGCACATGGAAGAATATTTGTTTTTATGCATTTAGAATGTAAACAGTTCCTTAAATGCCTTCAAAGGAAATACAACAGCCACAAGAGAAAAGTATGTTGTAACTTGATTATTTTCTATCAGTGGTGCTGGCGCTTAACCTCCCCCTGCTGGTAAACGGTGGCAGGAAAGGATGGTGCTCTCTGAATGGTAACAGAACATTAATGACTGTGCAGGAAAGGAAATGCTGAATGAATGCATAGACGGAACAGTTAGGCACTTAGTACTTTCATGATATCTGAAATAGGTGGACGTTTAAAATAGTATCGAATAGTTTCTTAAGGGAAGGATTCTAGTAAAATTCTAATAAGCAAGAGACAACTGTTTTCATCTATAGTCAACATTTAGCAGTTGTATCATGGCTTTGGTGAACAGAGAACAAGTGTATTTCTATCTTGTTTTGCCTACATTAAAATTTTAAAGTATACCTTCAAACATTTTGTAATATTTATGGATTTATTTCCCTGAACTCGGTAAGTGCCTCCAAGCTGGAGTTGGAAGACATGCCTTTCTGGACATTTTTATTTTTGCAACGTATTTCTAATGTACAGTTATGGAGGCACCCTGTTTGAGAGTTGATAAATGTCTCTCAATACACATGACACTGCATACTTTTTTAAGACTCTCAATATTTTTTTTATTTTAAAATTATATTTTTACTCTGTATATTATACATTTTTATTTAAACATATTTACAACGTGTTTATAACGTGCTAGGCATTTTTCTAAGGTGTTACAAATGCTAACACATATCATTCTTGTGAATTCCCTCTGAGGTGAGTACTTCTATTTTCCCTTGTTTTATAGGTGAGAAACTCAGGCACAGTGAGGTTACCTAATTTGTTTAAGATCACAGATGTAATTCTGTAAAACTTGGTTGAGTCCCAAGTACAGTGGTTCCAGGGTCCATGCTTTCAACTACATTACTATCCTGCCTCTAGACCCTTGACAATATGGTAGTTCTCAGTTTTAGCAAGCATTCACTAAAGAAGGTGGAAACTAACACATAAGATCTGTTCTTGACAACAGAATGCTTGTTACTAGTCTTGGAGGAAGATTTTACTTCTCACTCTCTTAAAGGTAGGCATGACCATATTAATTGCTCTGATCCATAAAATGTGCACAGAAGTGGGAACTGTCACTTCTGAGCATAAATATTTAAGAGCTTGAATTCAATTCTATACTCTCCCTTTATTTTCCATGGTGATCTAGAAAGAATGTGTGGGTCAAAAATACCATAAGATCAAAATCAGTCTGAGTCCCGAGCCACCACGTAGAGTACAATTGCCCTGGAAGGCTGCCCAGTAGGATTTATGTCAGCAAGAAATAAACATTTAGTATATTAAGCCACTGAGATTGTGGAGTTATTTCTTCTTGTGGAATAAGATAGCCCAGTAATTCTCAACCAGGAGTTATTTTGATGCCCAAAGAATATTTGACAATGTCTAGAGATAGTCTTGATTGCCACAACTGGGGAAAGCATTAATATTGGCATGTATTGTGTAAAGGCCAGAGATGCTGCCTGACATCCTATATTGAACAGTGTAGACCCCACCACAAAGAAATATCCATTCCAAAAATAGTGCTTGAGATTGAGAAACCTGATCTACCCTATTCTAGCACACATTATTGCCTCAAAGTAAGCATGAGAATGTGTGAAGCAACAGTAAAGATCCCTTATGATGACTGCTCACATCACAATGAAACTATACTTTAGGCTACACATACCATAGTCCCTTCTACTAACAGTAACCAAGTGCAGCTCACCCATGTAACTTCCCCAAATCTTATTTCATAGACAACCGTTCTTCATCTTTACTTCCTCATTTTACTCCCTGCCTATTTGCTTTCCATCAAAATCCTCTGAGTTTGTTTTTAGAAACAGTCTAGCTCCTATGAAACCTTACACAAATGCAAATCACCAGTCACCAACTTAACATACTAAGTAAAATTAGCAGCCACAGGAAATACATTTTACTCCTGTGACTGATTCTTGTCAATTATAATTAGGAAGGTAAATTGTACTTGGGAAAAGGTTTTTTTACAAAAGGGAAACCTATGCAGTGCTCTCTGGCACTGGGGATTTTTCTTATCTCCACTGTTTCTGAAGAGGCCGCCTAACGCTTGCATTGTAGAAGCCAATGGCTCCTTGAAAAATGGAAAGAATCTAGGCACTCTCTTTGGGACCAACCCAAAGGAAATGTTCTTGACTTAGCATCTGTTGAATTACACCCAGAAGACTGCTATAAAACTCTGCTTCTACAGCATAGAAAACCTATAGCTCCAGGATTTTCAGGTATCAAGAAGAGGTCTTGGCAAACTTTTTCTGCTAAGGACCAGGTAGTAAATATTTTAGATTTCGTAGGCTGTACAGTTTTTGCTGGAATTACTCAACTCTGCTGTTTAAGTGCAAAAGTGGCCAAAGAAAATCGATAAACTAATGGTGGTAGATATGGTCCAACACAACTTTATTTACAAAATGAGGTGGTAGGTTAGATTTGGCCTATGAGAGGTAGTTTGCTGACTCTTCCTTTAGAGGACACTATCATCATAGAGGTGACCTTCAGTCGAAACTTCTTGACAACTACCAAGTCTAAGCAGAAGATGTGAAAAGAAAGGAACAAATATTCACCTGATTTCTATTATGTATCAGGAACTGTGTCAGGAATGTTACTACATTGCACAGGACATCGTGCAGCGCACAGGAAAACCTTGTATAGCAGAGAATTATCTGGACAAAATGTCAGTATGGCTGACGATGAAATTCTACCCCTTGCTACAGAACGTTGTCCAAAGTTGAGCAGTAACAGTGCCAACTGAAAGTATGTTAGATATGGAGAATCTCCAACTCTCCACCAACCCTCCAGATTTGCATTTGAATAAGGCCCTCAGTGATGTCTGTGCACAATGCAGTTTGGTACATACTGGTCTAGCCTGGCATAAGTCACATTCTTAGGAAAATGAGCATCGGAAAGGTCAAAAACTTGCTCAAGTCCACCTAACTAGCAAAGGTTTGAGACAGGAACTTGAAGCCATCTTTCTGATGTCAGAGAATGCATTCTATATGTTGTGCCAAATTACCTCCATGACCTATATCTAAAAAACAAAACAAAATAAAACACTATCTTCGAATCATTGAAATTTCCACTAGAATTTAGATCGTATATACTTGACATTTCACATATAATTTTACATGAATATTTAATGATTTTACATACATTAATAAGCACTTATAGGTGCAATTACTTTTTCCAATAAAGAGACATGACAAGTCTTGCTTTCATGGGGAAAATCCCCCTAACCCTTCAAAAACCATTCATGATCATTTGTTTAACAACTGAATATAGAACCCCAAGTGCTATATGTCAACCAGAAATAGAAAGATCAAAGCTCATATTTTAACTTGGTGGCATTGACCAAATTACTTGACTGAGTTGGGACTACCCACCATGCAGTGTTATTGTAACAACACAATTAGATAATGGTGATTAGACATCACTTTCTGAATGTCTCGTGTGGGCTGAATTGTCCTCTCATGAAGGAAAATCGTGATTTGAAAGACTCACTCAGAGTAGTATAACAACTTCTCCCAGAAAGAATTTTATTTTAAAAGGTAACACTCTGCCTGACTCCTCCCTGAACCTGTCCTATCCAGTAGAAAATACAATGACAATGCTTATATCTAATGAACAATTTTGTCATACAAGGACGATCTGTTTAAAGTCACCATCTAACAACAGGACTTGGAGTGCTGGGACATAGTTGACAACGTCACAAGATATGGTGTAGAAATCAGGTTTTATTGGGGAACATTATAAAGCCAGCATTAACAAAAAGAAAAGGGAAATATTCCTCCTATCCCTATATAGCTGGGGAGAGAAATTCTAGGACAAGAGTATCCTATTGGTCACGCAGAGAGTAAATCATCCCAGGAAGAAGAGAACCTCTTCTTTTATATTGCTTTCTCTTCTCTGGAACAAATGTGAAGGCAAATTTGCCTGTGAAGAAAAACACTGACCACGTGGGTCTCGGCAGTCTGTGTTTAGATGCCAGCTTTTTGTAAGAACTGTATGGTAAAGCCAGACTCCCCAATTTGGGAGACATTTGGGCCTGAAGAATATGGAAGCTCCTTCAGTCCACGCATGTTATTGGTCCTGTGAGGGGTTCAGTTCAGAGACGGCCCCCTTCAGCCAGATGGGTAGGGGCATTCAGGTCCTTGGTACCTCGTTGTCCAGGATCCCCATGCGAGTTACCAGAGGCAATTTAGAGAATTCTGTTTGTTGTATCACAGACATAATTTTAAGCACCAGATAGGTAACATCTGAATGAATATTGTTGGACAAGCTAACTTCCAAAATCTTTCACCACCACCCAACAGACAAGTATTTGCTTCACTGCCACACACTGTTCTTTAGGGTGTTTATGAATAAGCAGTCATAATCTGCACAAGGCTCACTTACGAACCTACTCCATTGCTACCATGCACTTCCTTTGCAAAATAAAATGGAGTAGTGTTTGTTCGCTTATTCATTCACTTATAGGTCAAGTATCTTCCCAAGTATTTGCAATGCCAGGCATAGTGGTATGCACTGGGGATACAATGATAGACAAAACAACATCTCTGACTACAAAATAAGAAATTTAGTATGCATAACTTGTAAATTTCTCAAGAGGTCAAAATGAACATGAATTAAGGTATTGTTTAGAAATTAATAGACCATTGGGGTGCCTGGGAGGCTCAGTCAGTTAAGCATCTGACTTTAGCTCAGGTCATGATCTCACAGTTTGTGAGTTTGAGCTCCACATCAGGCTCTCTTGCTTCAGATCTTCTGCCTCTCTTTCTCTCTGCCCCTCCCCTTCTCATGCTCTCTCTCTCTCTCTCTCTCTCTCTCAACAGTAAATAAATGTTAAAAAAAATCAATAGACCATAAACCCCATCAAAGAACATAGGCATAAGTATATACATATATATATACTTATATATATTGTATATATAATATATATACATATATATATTAAACATATAAATATATATATAAACATATAAACATATATGTTTATATATGTTATAAATATATATGATATGATTATGATAATCATATATATGATATATATGATAATCATATATGATATATGATTATCATATATGATATATGATAATCATATATATGATTATAAACATATAAATATATATATATTAAACAATATATATATATTGTTTAAATAAGTATAAGTATATATATTTTATTGCATATTTAGCTCTTTAAGTTTTGGGTGCATACAGTGGCCTTAAAAATAGGTAGAATAGGAGATACTTCATATTAGCTCTCTTTCCATTCACCTCTTCCAGGAATATATAATATGTATTATCTATATATTAAATCAATCATGAATATGTTGACCGCTGAACATGCTGTCAGGAATACCATCCTTTTAATTAGTTTTCAGTGTAGGATTACAAAGGATTCTACTAATACATATGAGTTTCTGGAAGAATAAATTCTACTACTTTGTGAGTGTCAACCATTAATTCACTTTTTTAGCAAAGTACTACCAGTTGACTAGGTCTTTTTAGAGACCTATTTGAGAAGTCCCTCAGTGGGACTCAGAGCAGCGTGGTGGCTGAGTGAGGCCATGTATTTGATCTGGGAAAAGAAAATAAACCTACCATGCTATTGAAACTGTGACCCATATAGTGCTGCTTAAGTTGAAAAAAAAAGATTAAAACCTAAGTTTGAAAAATAATTTTTAAAATGTTTAAAACAATGGTTTTTTTTTAAAGTAATTTTTAAGGTTATTTATTTATTTTTGAGAGAGAGAGAGAAAGAGAGAGAATTCTAAGCATGCTCTGCATTGTCAGCATAGAGCCCCACATGGGGCTTGATCTCACAAACCATGAAATCATGACCTGAGCCAAAATCAAGAGGCAGGCACTTAACTGACTGAGCCACTCAGGTGCCCCCTAAAAATGTTTCTTAAGCACAGTGAAGGGCACGTGAAATCCTCATTTAAAAATCATATTCTTTTGGGGTGACTGGGTGGCTCAGTTAAGCATCCAGCTTTGGCTCAGGTTATGATCTTACTGTTTGTGGGTTTGAGGCCCACATTTGGTTCTGTGCTGACAGCTCAGGGCCTGGAGCCTGCTTCGGATTCTGTGTCTCCCTCTCTCTCTGCCCCTCCCCTACTTGTGCTCTCTCTCTTTCTCTCAAAAATAAATAAACATTAAAAAATTGTTTAAATAATATTCTTTTTTGTATTTACTTCCTTCATTTGTGCACCTTCCTGGTGCCTCTTCATGGTTTCCCCTCCCACCCCTGCCCCAAACTAACTAGACCTAGCCTTATCTTTCTATTGCTTCCTCTTTTTTCCTGCTACTTTATGATAATTTTATTTTGTTTCCTTAGTTTTTTAATGTTTTGTTCCCCTCGCCTTAAAAATTAAAGACATAGTGTGGTGATGATAGCTTCTGAATGGAAATAGAAGGATGGGAGTATGAAAAACAAAGGAAACAAAATTGAACCTAGTCTGGAGGTCAAAGAGGAAGAGACATTGGGGGCAATCATATGAATTTTAATGTTCCATAATAAAATGTGCATTTTTTAAGATCCTTGGAAATATTCTCATTTGAACAAAGATTTTGGAACAGCATGGGACAAATGTTTGGTAGCATTTAGAAATTACAAGTCTGGTTTAGTCACTAATAACATTATGCAACTCTCTTTTCCCAGTTCACTGACAATTAACTTAAATGTTTCCCAGTTCAGGGGCTCATGGGTGGCTCAGTCATTTAGGTGTCCAACTTCGGCTCAGGTCATGATCCCGCAGTTAATGGGTTCAAGTCCCACATCAGGCTCTGTGCTGACAGCTCAGAGCCTGGAGCTTGCTTTGGATTCTGTGTGTCTCTCTCTCTGCCCCTCCCTTCCCCCCTCAAAGATAAATAAACATTTAAAAATTAATAAAAATTACTCCCAGCTCAAATTAAATGATTTTTACTCTCTTTTGCTATCATAAGGCTTTGTACTATCCAAGCTGCAAGATACTTAGCCAATTCAAATGGCTAGACTTAATCACTCCTATGAGGAGAAAATAGTACTGGAAAATACAGCAAGGAATAGGTTTGTCCTGAAAGACTTTTAAAAAAAATAGCCAAATTATGGAAAGAGCCTAAATGTCCATCAACTGATGAATGGGTAAAGAAATTGTGGTTTATATATACAATAGAATACTACATGGCAATGAGAAAGAATGAAATATGGTCTTTTGTAGCAATGTGGATGGAACTGGAGAGTGTTATGCTAAGTGAAATAAGTCATACAGAGAAAGACAGATACCATATGTTTTCACTCTTTTGTGGATCCTGAGAAACTTAACAGAAGACCATGGGGGAGGAGAAGGGGGAAAAAAACATTAGGGAGGGAGCCAAACCAAAAGAGACTCTTGAAAACTGAGAATAAACTGGGGGTTGATGGGGGGTGGGAGGGAGGGGAAAGTGGGTGATGGGCATTGAGGAGGGCACCTGTTGGGATGAGCACTGGGTACAATAAATGTCATATTAAAAAAACTTTTTAATGTTTATTTATGTTTGAGAGGGACAGACAGACAGACAGACACAGCGTGAGCTGGGGAGGGGCAG
This sequence comes from Panthera uncia, assembly GCF_023721935.1. Taxonomy (NCBI): domain Eukaryota; kingdom Metazoa; phylum Chordata; class Mammalia; order Carnivora; family Felidae; genus Panthera; species Panthera uncia. The sequence goes on from NC_064814.1 coordinate 26,963,224, forward strand.
AGAGAGAGGGAGACACAGAATCTAAAGTAGGCTCCAGGCTCTGAGCTGTCAGCACAGAGCCCAACACAGAACTTGTGAACTGTGAGATCATGACCTGAGCTGAAGTCAGATGCCTAACCCACTGAGCTACCCAGGCGCTCCTGTCCTGAAAGACTTTTAACTCCACTGTCAGGTGCAGAGGTGGTCTGACCACCCATAGAAGCTGGACTGAGTTGGCCTCAGATGGTCATTGTTCCTGAAACCTCGCAAACTGGCTGCCTACTATGATTTCTCTCCACTGGATAAAAGCATTTCAGTGGCTTAGGACTTCTGTGAATTTACTGACCAGGCAGTAATTTATCACTGGGTAATGTTTATCTTTAGCTATAAGATCTTCATGAAACCTTAGTACACAGCTTTTAGTACATACACACACACACACAAACACACACACTTCCTGGGAGCAGGCTCACTCTCACCCTCGATCAGGAGTGACTTCTTTTCCTCCCTATGCCTCCTGATATGTAGACTTGATAAATATCCTCCCTCTTCCAATCCAGAGTCTATGCTACCTTCTTGTGTCATGGTATATAACGCTTCTTGCTCAGGAAAACTACCATACTTCCAGTGTATGAAATAGCCTAGATACATACCTGTCACTCCTAAATGCTCAATATTAATTCATCTGCGAGTTCTTGAGGACTATCTCAATTCCTAGGACAACAGTAGGTACTCAATAAATATTGGCTGAACCGAACAGAACTGAATTACAAAGAAGATGGCAGTCTGTGGAAATGCTTCAAAACTTGTTAGCTAATGAGAAAGAGACATCATTTTCTAGCATTCTTCCCCCAGCAGTTGGTAGCCTTTGTGGAGTAGTAGGCACAAATGCTAAGAACTATAATCAAAGTGGTAAGTACCCTAATATGGATTTAAATCTATAAACAAACAATGTTGACTGAGCACAGTAGGGAATGATTCATATTGGGAAGTAGACTAGACAAGAAGGTTTTATAAAGAAGAGGACACTGGCAGTGGGTCTTGAAGTTGAAGCTGTCTTTTGTTACGTGAAAAGGGCTGGTGGTGGAAGTGTGGTGCATGAAAAAGCATGTGTGGAGAGCAGAAGCAGTCTGAACAGGCATGATCACATTAATACATATACCGTCAGGAAATAGCAAACGCAAAGTGCTGCTGTCACACTGAACACACTTTACAGTAAATCAGAGCAGGAGCTTGGTAATTGTTGTTGTTTTTAAGTTTTATTTATTTATTTTGAGTGAGACAGAGACAGTGCAAGTGGGGGGAGGGACAGAGAGTGAGGGAGAAAGAGAATCCCAAGCAGACTCTGCGTTGCCAGCACAGAGCCCGATGCGGGGATTGAACTCACAAAAATGAGATCATGACCTGAGCCCAAGCCGAGAGCTGAATGCTTAACTGACTGAGCCACCCAGGCGGCCCATGGAGCTTAGCAATTGTTGAATGAATCTGTGTTAAATGCCACTTTTGCCTCTTCCGCACCTCCTCCCCTTTCCTGGCTGTAAGCTCTCAATAGTAAATGAGGGACCAGTGAAGTTTTCTATATACCCGGCTTTTAAAAACCTGGCTTGAGTTGAATCCTGGTAAAACCAGCAAAGGTACAGCAGATCACAAAGTCTTGTCTTAAAGAACACCGGTTTTGAAGCATGTGATTGAATTGGAAGATAACAAATGGTCGAAAACCCGAGCACGGGAATAACTGGAGTTTCTCCAAAAAGAAAGGGATTCAGTCACATAACAAGCAAGAAAGAGATTCTAAAATAAGATTTGGAGGGGAAAGTTTTATTTAATATGTACACATTGACTCAAAGAAAAATGTAATTATATTTTTTTCAGGCTAGATGTTTAAGCTGCACTATTTAAATGCAGTTAATAATATGAGAACATTCATTTTATTTTTTAGCCGATGGACTTTAAGAGATACAGCATATTGATGCTTCGAGTCAAGAGACTCTAAATGTCTTGTTCAAATGTTTTATTATATGTTGTTCCTGTGTGCATTTTATTGAGATAATTAAGTATTCAGTAAGAAGAGAGTATAGTTATTTTAGACCCTTTAACATCAAAAATTATACATTAGAATGAGCAGATTATACAGCTGATATTATCTACTTAGCTTTCCTAATTTTGATGCCTTTGAAGGCCCAGAATACACGCAGAAGTAGAGTTCATCTCTTTTTAGTCAGTTTACATTATTCCACTCAGTGTCCTTGGAAAATAAAGTGCCCTTTTTATGTGGATTTAAATGTGCACTCAGAATAGAAAATTGCATGTGTATTCTGTGGAAACAAATAGCATTTTGCAGTTAAATACATTTCTTTGTTACTATGCTCCCCACATAGGTACAAACACTCATTTTGTTTTAAAAATGTCCCTCCATAAATGGCATTTTTTTTTACCTGTAGTGTAGTCACAGGCAAGAAACAGAGTGAAAAGCTTTCTACACAAAATGTTCTTTATTCAAAGGCAATAAGGTATATATGTAGTTATTTTTGCCAAACTGTTTTACGAGACTTCTGTTTTCATCCTGCCTCCGTGAACCTCACGGAAATACATTGCTTGGTGCAGAGAAAATTCCGATTTCATGCTTGGAAGAATTTTATCAAATATTTATGAACACAAAACAGTTGTTCCTGCTATACATGCGCATATCATTAATACACATACACAGGCACACACACACACACACACACACACACACACACACATACTTCCAATCCTCGCGTGCCCTGATCTAGATAAGCAGCCAAAAGCTATTTCACATGAATTATCCAAGAAGACATTTTCCGTACAATAGACATGACCTTGGCACTGGGCTCCTTTCAAAGCAAAGATGGACATTTAGTTTATAGGTACAGGCATCACAGAAAATATAAAATAAGGAAAAATGGGTGCAGGGTGCCTGTCAAATATCTTCTTATTAGCCAACTGAATGTAGTCATCTGGCTAATAACTAGGTTAACGAGGGGGCAAAGCTTTCCAGGTTCACGCATGACTGAAATTCATACAAGTTCCATCATTGGTTCAATACATGGCTCAAAGCACGAGGAAACTGTGATATTTGGGTGAGAACAAGACCTCAAAAATATTCGAATGTATGTGCGCATGGCTTATGCTATTATGCCTTGCTCATACCTGCCACCTCGGTGGTCCTTAAAATGCAGTCTGGAGACCCTCAGCCTCAGCATCAAGTAGGAATTTGAAAATGCAAGTCCTCATATTCCATTGCAAATCTACTGAATGTGAAGCTCTGGGTATGGAGATACCAGCGCTATATCAAACTCTTCATTTTGATGAGATGATCATTGCATTATAAGCTAACTATTTGGATGTAAATTTAAAAAAATAAAATAAAATAAACACTTCAGGTAATGTTAGAGTACCCTAAATCTCGAGGACTATTGCTTCAGTCCTTCCCTAGAGGCCACTGAAGATAGTTTTTGTACAAGTCAATCCTTCAGAGGACTTCTTATGATTACCTCCTTAATAATTACTTGAAACTCAAATCCCTGCTTAGTGTGTGCTTTGGGGGTAATCCAAATTAAGAATGCATTACATTGCGTCAACACACACACACACACACACACACACACACACTGTACTCCTAATAACAAACTGTCACGACAGAGTTATTGTTTGATTAAAATATATTTTCACATGTTTGCTTTTCTTACTCGAATGTGAGTCCTTTAAAGGCAAAGGATATCAGGTATAATTTATCTTTATATCTCCTGGGCCTAGGAAAGTGCCTGGAAAATAATAGCTGTTCAAAGAATGTTTGTGAAATTAATATATCAATGGATAAAATGGATAGCTTTTTAAATATGTAATTAATATTGATGATTATAAGCATCTCAAAGGTTACAGCCTAATCAACAAACGCTTAGAGTTGCCAGCGAACAGCTGTAGGAACCCCAAGTCAGTCACAACCTAAGAAGAAATATATTATCATAATGCCACTGAAGAATATGTAAACGATTTCTGAGAATTGACAGTGAACTGTGTGTGTATAGGGACTCCTGTCTTCTGAGTTCAAGTTATGTATTGCTGTGTTTGACAGAAATGCTGTTTTGTATTCATACTGGAACATTTGTTGCTGAAAATGTAAGTGTTTGAAGTATTTATAAAGTTATTTTTCACATAGGAACTGAGATTTCAAGGTTAGAACCATTTATCCCCATGGAGAGAAGATATAAATGAAAATATTACCAAAACTCACAGGGTAGATGAAGGTCATGACGGCATTGTGGTGTCAAATAAAGAAAAAAAGATAACTCGAAATTATTTTGTGTAAATGGGAAGGTCCCCATTGTAAAAAGCTAGTTATTTCTGCAGTACAGCCTGTGTGGCACAAATCTCCATTCACTAGCCACTAGTTTTTATTTTTATAATGCTTTAAATGGGTACAGTAATTTATAGCTGGTGCCCAGAATAACTCTCTTAGAAAGATATGTCTTAAGAAGAAAAGTATTATTATCTATATTTCTTTTCTTGCATTAATTTTCTTTTGGTTATTGCAAACATTAAAGGGGAATATATGGGCAGTATAATTATCATAGTTAATGCTTTCCAGAAATACTGTATATTGAAGTTGAAATAGGCTAGGGAACTTATTAGGCGATTGCTAAAACTTGCAGAGCTTCACCACATCTATTTTTTCTAAAGTATATAAAATCAATTGAAACTGAATTCTTTCTAGTGAAACTTGAGATAGTGTAAATTTCATTTATGCCAAAGATAATATTCTAGGTTCTGATCTGGAGTTGTTTTGTGGAGAATGAACAGACAGAGGCTAGTGAGATTCCTTGTTTGGGGTGGATTATTTATTTATTTATTTATTCTATCATTTGTTTTGAGGGAGAGAGAGACTGTGAGAGGATCAGAGAGAGAGAGAGAGAGAGAGAGAGAGAGAGAGAGAGAATCTCAAGCAGGCTCTGCTGCCATCACATAGCTCAACACGGGGCTCAATCTCACCAACCATGAGATCATGACCTGAGCTAAAATCAAGAGTTGAATGCTTAACAGACTGAACCACCCAGGCACAGCTGGGTTGGATTAAATTTAATTCCTCATTTTTTTTCTTCTGTGTCTTCAGTCCTTTGCATCACCCCTCATGCTTTTTTATTCATTTTTCTTGCATACCTGTTAGAATGCATCTCTCTCTGCTGTTTTGAGTATCTTTCTTGATTGTTCCACCTGCAGAGAGGTTTTCATTTTATCATAGATCCTGGAAGTGACCTTGCCCTTGTGATATACTCTTTTTTTTTTAATTTAGTTTAATTTAATTTTTTTTAATTTTTTTTATTTTTTGGGACAGAGAGAGACAGAGCATGAACGGGGGAGGGGCAGAGAGAGAGGGAGACACAGAATCGGAAACAGGCTCCAGGCTCCGAGCCATCAGCCCAGAGCCTGACGCGGGGCTCGAACTCACGGACCGCGAGATCGTGACCTGGCTGAAGTCGGACGCTTAACCGACTGCGCCACCCAGGCGCCCCTTAATTTAATTTTAAATTCCAGTGAAGTTAACATACAGTGTTGTATTAGTTTCCGGTGTACAATATAGTGATTCAACACTTCCATACATCACCCAACGCTTAAAAATATGGAAAACTTCATGAATTTTTGAGTCATCCTTGTGCCGGGGCCTTGCTAATCTTCTGTGTATCATTCCAAGTTTAGTTTATGTGCTGCCCAAGTGAGCACTTACTCTTTTGCTTAAAAAGCCAAGCCTGGGTGGCTCAGTCTGTTGAGCGACCAACTCTTGATTTTGGCTCAGGTCATGATCCCAGGAAGGTGGGATGGAGTCCTGCGTTGGGTTCCATGCTGGACATGAAGCCTGCTTATGATTCTTTCTCTCTCTCTCTCTCTCTCTCTCTCTCCCTCCCTCCCTCCCTCCCTCCCTCCCTCTCCCTTCCCCTATCCCTATCCTTATATTCCTTCTCCACACTCTTGTGCTCTCTCTCTCAAATAAAATATAAATAAATAAAAAATAAAATAAAATAATAAAAAGCTATGGGCAAGTGGCAATGAGAACATAGTTTTAATCTTTTCCCCTTAAAAACAACAACAAAAGGTAATTACGTGAGGTAAAGAATGTGTTAACTAAACTTACTGTGGCAAAAATTTCTCCATACATACACATATCAAATTATCACATCAACACCTTAAACTTACTAGTGTTTTACATCAATTATATCTCAAAGCTGAAAAAAAGTCAGACAAACAAATAAACAAACAAACAGCTATGGGATTTCAATCTCCCATTTCATTGGTGATTCTTCTAACCAAGATTATGGTATCTTGTTTACATGTATTTTCTCTAATAACCATAGCATGTCGTTCATTTTTCATAAATATTAAATAAAAATAAAATCTTCATAACTGAGAGGTAGGAAAGCTGGCTCACACAGGAATCTACATAAGCTCTTCCTTTCAATAACAGAGTTCTACAGCAAAGAGTTTTGCAAAGAGGGAAAAGATAGCAATTTTTTCACTTCATACTTGATGGCCCAGTTTCTTTCTCATTGGGAAACATCTGGAATTCTTTTGTTTGTCAATCGGAAAATTGAATTTTTCCAATTTAGCATTTGCTGTAAAAGATCATATTTTGATCACAAAACTGGGCTGTAAATTGTGAGGTGATACACACTCTGGATTATTTTTCTTCCCTGACACAGAACCACGGAGGAAACTTACAGCAAAGAATTTCAGTTAAACAAAATGAAACTTGTCCTCCCCTGGAAAAGAAATGATGTGGGGAAAACACCTCCTCTTTGAAGGAGCTACTGCAAATTAAAAAGAAAGGTCTCAGTGTGAAGTTGCTGGTGTTCTGTTGCAAAAAGAAAAAAAAGACAAGAAAACTCTATCAGGTCTTTTGGATGAGTGAAAAAAAAAATAGGACAATGAAATGTATGTAAAACTTACAAAGCACTTTTTGAAGCTGAAGACCAGAGATTTTACAGGTGAATAATGACATAGTAGAAAATAAATCTCAGTGGACTGGCGGGTGAGCTTAATGAAGTAACAGAGGATGAATCAATGTTTATCAACTTAATCATCAGTTAATGAACCTTCTGATTAAGAGTCACAGACCAGATGAAGTAATGGCAGGCAGATATGTCAAATTCAGAGCAGTGGGAATATCAAGATCAGAATAAAAGTGTCTCTGTTATCTACTATAGAGAAACAAGGAGATAAAGCATTGTGAAAAGGCTTTGGACTCTATACAATGATTTTTATAAGAATCAGTTGACTGTGATATAATGTAATTATTGTTTTCTTTTGTTTCAGTCCTTCTTCTGGTAAAGACATAAGACATTGATAGAGTGCCAAGTGTTAATTTAAGATCTTTGCTAAGGACCAGGGTTTTTTGCTTGTTTGATGTTTTTTGTTTGGTTGGTTTGTTGGTGCTGTTGCTGTTTGGTGAGTGTGCCCAGTCTCTGGAGGAAGTATTCAGGTTAGATCTCAAATAAAATCAATGAGATGGGGCGCCTAGGTGGCTCAGCCAGTCAAACTTCTGACTTCAGCTCAGGTCATGATCTAATGGTTCGTGAGTTTGAGCCCCGTGTTGGGCTCTGTATTCAGTTCAGAGCTGGGAGCCTGCTTCAGATTCTGTGTCTCTCCCTCTCTCTCTCTGCCTCTCTCCCGCTCACACTCTGTCTCACTCTCAAAAATAAATAAATGTTAAAAAAATTTTTAATAAAATCAATGAGAACTTCTGAATTATTTGTTAGGAAGTGACCAAATATTATTGTGCGTGGTAAACTTACATAAACCTGTTCACAGAACTAGAAGGGGCAGCCTTTGTATGGTAAAATGTTAGATGACTTGAATAAGTCAAAGCAGTCTGAATAATCTAGAACTAAAAGTACACCTTTGCTTAATCTAAATTACTCACTATTTAATCATCCTTCACTGAAATTTCACTCATGTGAACAAGACAGTGTCTGTAGCATATAGGAAACCAACAGGATGGCAAGTGGTTGGAAGGATCTGGGTGACATAAAATTTGAACAAGACGCTTTAAGAGAATTTTAGAGACATTCCCACTATATAATACTTCCTTGGTTATGCTCACTCATGAATGAATCCCATGTTTAGAAAAATCTTGACTGCCCAACTGCATTGTTCAGGGAATACTTAATTTGTTTCTCCTTTTTATTAATAGAAGACAAATAACAAATATCTGAGCTAGCCAGTTTCCCCACAGGGAATAGGTACAATTCTACCCCCAAAGCAAAAGAACCCAATGTTTTAATTAGTCTGTACAGCCATCACTTGAATAGAGGTGCAGTTTTCATTAGTGTTTTGGACGTTTTCAAAAAATTTTAAAACCTTATATCCAGTTACTCTTGCTCTAGGAAATTTAGGGTCTCAGATACCCCCAGCAGTATAGAGATCTTTGGACCCCAGAGAACAATTAATAAGTAACAATAGTTGCAACAACAGTATAGCCCAGCCAAAATCCTTAATTAGGTTTTTATTGAACTCCAGAATACAATTTATTTTTCTAATAAACAGAGTACATTTTAATATGTTTGGCATTTTATTGTTCTACTTACCTTTCAGTTGTGCAATTTTATTTTATTAAGCTATGATATTTTTAGCCTCCAAAACAGTTACCTCCCTACCTAGGGTATATCCCCAGAAGCAATTACTTCTTTAATTAGCTTTGACTCATTAATCTCTGCCTCTAACACTTTGCTATCAAGCGGAGGGAGACTTCCCACCCACCTGTACAATATAATACAAACATCACAATGTTTCTCCCGATTTCTTAACCTTACTTAAATTTTTAAAAAACTAATAGAATTAATTTTTTAGGAAATTTAGTTTCATAGTAAATAGAGCACAAAGTATAGAGTTCTCCCATATAACCACTACTCACACACACACACACACACACACACACACACACAAACACACACACACACATACACATAGCCTCCCCCATTATCAACATCCCTCACCAGAGTGCACATTTATTACAACTGATGAACCTACATTGTGGCATCAGTATCACTCAGAGTCCATAGTTTACATTAGAGTTCACTCTCGGTGTTATACATTCTACAGATTTGGACAAATGTATAATGACATGAATCCACCATTATAGCATCATACAAAGTAGTTTCATGATCCTAAAAATCCTCTATGCCTTACCTATTCATTCTTTTCTCCCCCATAACTCCTGGCAACTACTTATCTTTTTTATTGTCTCCATAGTTTTGTCTTTTCCAGAATGTCATATAGTTGGAATCATATAATATGGAGCCTTTTCAGATTGGTTTCCTTCACCTAGTAGTATGCATTTAAGTTTCCTCCCTAAAATCACATATCTTGATAGTTGATTTTGTTGTTTTTTAATGCTGAATAGCATCCCATTGTCTGGATTTATCATGTTTTTTTTTTAATTGCTTTAAATATTTTTATTTATTTTTGAGACAGAGAGAGATAGAGCATGAGCAAGGGAGGGGCAGAGAGAGAGGGAGACACAGAATCCAAAGCAGGCTCCAGGCTCTGAGCTGTCAGCACAGAGCCTGACGCGGGGCTCGAACTCACGGACTGTGAGATCATGACCTGAGCTGAAGTCAGACATTTAACCAACTGAGCCACCCAGGCATCCCTGGATTTATCATGGTTTTTTATTCATTCACCTAGTGAAGAACCTTTTGGTTTGGCAATTACGAATCAAGCTGCTATAAATACCTATGTATAGGCCATTCAGATGACCATGATATATGTCATCTATATATGACATATATATATATATATATATATATATATATATATATATATCCCACCATTCATCCACCATTCCCAGCTCACATCTCCCAAAACCCTTGAAATGTCCTGAGCCTATATGAGCAATGGGAGCATCTTTTGCTGTAATATTTAGTCTCTCTGTCCTCAGATCCTGAAAATGCTTCAAAGCCATTGAAATAGGTATCTTATTATGCGTATCAAGCACATTTCAACCACAAATGAGTTTATGTTAATGAGATGACTTTTGGAAATGCCTTAAAGATGGGGCTTGTTGCCAGGGGAACCAGCCATTAAGAGAGGGTTAGAACTTTCAGTCCACCCCGATTTCTGAGAGGGGTTAAAGGCTGAGGTTAAATCAATCACCAATGGCCAATGATTTAATCAACCGTGCCTATGTAATGAAGCCTCCATAAAAACCCAAAAGGAGGGTGTTCAGAGAGCTTCAGGGTTGAGGAACCAGAAGGTTACACATGCCAGCATGCCAAGCCCCAAACTCTGCAAGACAGAAACTACTTTGTTCAGGACTTTTCCCTGTGTATTTCTTAGTCTGGATATAGATTTTTATCCTTTAATATAATTTGTAATAAGTTTGTAATCTAGTGGATATTCTGAGTTCTGTGGGCTGTTTTAGCAAATTAATTGAACCCAGGTGGGCAGTTGTGGAACCCCCCCCCCATCTGTAGCCCATTTGTTTGTTTGTTTGTTTGTTTTTAAATATATGAAATTTATTGTCAGATTGGTTTCCATACAACACCCAGTGCTCATCCCAACAGGTGCTCTCCTCAATACCCATCACCCACCCTCCCCTCCCTCCCACCCCCCATCAGCCCTCAGTTTGTTCTCAGTTTTTAAGAGTCTCTTATGCTTTGGCTCTCTCCCAATCTAACCTTTTTTTTTTTTTCCTTCCCCTCCCCCATGGGTTTCTGTTAAGTTTCTCAGGATCCACATAAGAGTGAAAACACATGGTATCTGTCTTTCTCTGTATGGCTTATTTTACTTAGCATCACACTCTTCAGTTCCATCCACGTTGCTACAAAGGGCCATATTTCATTCTTTCTCATTGCCACGTAGTACTCCATTGTGTATATAAACCACAATTTCTTTATCTATTCATCAGTTGATGGACATTTAGGCTCTTTCCATAATTTGACTATTGTTGAGAGTGCTGCTATAAACATTGGGGTACAAGTGCCCCTATGCATCAGCACTCCTGTATCCCTTGGGTAAATTCCTAGCAGTGCTATTGCTGGGTCATAGGGTAGGCCTATTTTTAATTTTTTGAGGAACCTCCACACTGTTTTCCAGAGTGGCTGCACCAGTTTGCATTCCCACCAACAGTGCAAGAGGATTCCTGTTTCTCCACATCCTCTCCAGCATCTATAGTCTCCTGATTTGTTCATTTTTGTAGCCCACTTGTTTGAAACACAGGTAACAACCTGGTCTTGCAATTGGTAAGTGAAGTAGAGAGCAGTCTTGTAGGACTGAGCCCTTAACCAGTGGAATCTAATGCTAACTCCTGGTAGATAGTGTTAGAATTGAATTGAATTGTAGGACATCCCCCTGGTAAGGAAGAATTGCTTGTTGCAAACTAGCTCCATCCATCACACACAAACTTCGAAACTGGGGTTCAGAACACTTAGCTGCATCGTGAGATCTTTTTTTTTAATTTTTTGAGTAATCTCCATACTCCATAATGTTTGTAAACATTTACATTCCTACCAATGGTGCTGAAGGGTTCCCTTTCACCACATCCTTGCCAAAAATTATCTCTTGCCTTTTTGATACTAGCCATTCTAACAGGTGCGGGTGATACTGTGGTTTTTGAGTTGCATTTCTCTGATGATCAATGATGTTGAGCATCTTTTCAAATCTGTGGGAAATTTATATGGGTACTTTGGAGGAAAGACTATTCAGTCCCCCTGACATTCTTAAATCAAATTGTTTTTATTTTCTTTTGAGTTGTATGAGTTCCTTATATATTTTTTTATATTAAACCCTTACGAGATACATGGTTTTCAAATATTTTTCTCCCATTCATAGTTTTTTTTTTCATTTTGTTGGTTGTTTCTTTTGCTTTTTAGTTTTATGTAGTCTCATTTATTTATTTTAGCTTTAGTTGCCTTTGGTTTTTTTTGTGTCATACCAAAAAATCATTGCCAATACTAATGTCAAGACACTTTTACCCTTTTTTATTCTACAAGTTTTATAGTCTTATATTTAAGTATGTAATCCATTTCAAATTAATTTTGAGTGGTGTAATGGAAGAGTTCAATTTCATTTTTTTGCATGTGATTATCCAATTTTTCCTATGCCATTTATGGAAGAGATCATCCTTGCCATTGAGTATCCTTGCCTCTCCTGTCATGTATTTGTTAGCTTTATATAAGAGGGTTTATTTTTGAGCTCTTCATTCTGTTCCATTAGTCTATGTGTCTGCTTTTATGCCAGTACCATAGTGCTTCAAAGCATAGAGTTTTGTAATATTGTTTGAAATGAGTAAGTGTGATGCCTCCAGCTTTTTCCCACTTTCAGGATTGCTTTGGCTATACATATAAATATTTAGATTTTTTTCTCTTTCTGTGACAAATGTCATTGGAATTTTTGATAAGAATTGGATTGAATCTGGGGCACCTGGGTGGCTCAGTCTAATAAGCGCCTGACTTCAGCTCAGGTCATGATCTCACGGTTCATGGGTTCAAGCCCCGCATCGGGCTCTCTGCTGATGGCTCAGAGACTGGAGCCTGCTTTGGTTTCTGTGTCTCCCTCTCTCTCTGCCCCTCCTCCGCTCATGCTCTGTCTCTCACTCTCTCTCAAAAATAAATAAACATTTAAAAAAAAAGAATTGCATTGAATCTATAGATAACTTTTGGATATAGAGATATTTTAACAATATTAATTCTTCCAATCCATGAAGGCAGGAGATCTTTCCATTTATTTTTGTATTCTTCAATTTTTTAATCAATGTCTTACAGTTTCAATGTATAGGTCTTTCATCTCCTTGGTTAAATTTTATTCCTAAGCATTTGTTAAAATGTCATAGTAATAGGGGCGCCTGGGTGGCTCAGTCGGTTGGGCAGCCGACTTCGGCTCGGGTCACGATCTCGCGGTCCGTGAGTTCGAGCCCCGTGTCGGGCTCTGGGCTGATGGCTCAGAGCCTGGAGCCTGCTTCCGATTCTGTGTCTCCCGCTCTCTCTGACCCTCCCCCATTCATGCTCTGTCTCTCTCTGTCTGAAAAATAAATAAACGTTAAAAAAAAAATTTAAAATGTCATAGTAATAGAATTGTTTTCTGTTTTCTTTTTCAGATATTTTACTGTTAGTGTGTAGGAATGCAACTGATTTTTGTATGTTCATTTTGAATCCTACAGCTTTACTGAATATTAATTATATCAGGTTTTGGTGGTGTCTTTAGGATTTCTATGCATAAGATTATATCATCTGCACACAAAGAGAAGTTTACTTCTTCCCTTACAGTTGGTTGCCTTTTATTTCTTCTTCTTGCCTAATTAATTGTTGTGGCTAGGACTTCCAGTACTAAGTTGAATAGGAGAGGTGAGAGTGAGGACCCTTGCCATTTTCATGTTCTTTGAGAAAATAATGTTCAAATTTTCACTGTTAAGCATGATGTTAGTTATGAAATTGCCATATATGGCCTTTATTATGCTGAAATAAATTCCTTCTCACCCCAATTTATTGAGAGTATTTTCATGCGAGTAGGTTGAATTTTGTCAAATGCACTGTCTGCATTGAGACAATCATATGATTTTTGTCTTTCATTCTATTAATGTGGTGTATTACATTTATTGGTTTGCATGTGTTAAGTGATCTTTGCATCCCAGAAATAAATCCTATTTGATCATAGTATGTGATCTTTTCATACTGTTGAATTTTTTTTAATGTTTATTTTTGAGAGACAGAGAGACAGAGTGTGAGTGGGGGAGGGGCAGAGAGAGAAAGACACAGAATCTGAAGAGGCTCCAGGCTCTGAGCCATCAGCACAGAGCCCGACACGGGGCTCGAACTCAAAAGCCATGAGATCATGACCTGAGCTGAACTCAGACGCTCAATCGACTGAGCCACCCAGGCACCCCTATACTGTTGAATTTAATTGGTTAATATTTTGTTGAAAATTTTTGTAACTATATTCATTAAGTATATTGGCCTATAGTTCTCTTTTCTTGTGGTGTCCTGATCTGACTTTGATATCAAGATAATGCTGCCTTCATTAATGAGTTTGGGAGTGTTCACTCTTCTTTAATTTTTTGGATAAGTTTGAGAATTGGTGTTAATTCATTAAATGTTCAGTAGGATTCACCAGTGAAGCCATCTGGTCCTGGTTCTTCATTAGGTTTTTGTTTGTTTGTTTGTTTTATTTTTATGATTCAATTTCCTTAGGCATTATTGGTCTGTTCAGGTTTGCTACTTTTCATGATTTGGTCTTGGTTGGGTTATGATTCTAGAAATTTATACATTTCTTCTGATTTATCCAATTTCCTGGCATATAATTGTTCTTAGTCTCTATGATTGTTGCATTTCTGTGGTATTGGTTGTAATTCTTCTTCTTCCATTTTTTATTTTATTTATTTGAGTTTTCTTTTTTCTTAGTTATTATAGCTAAAGGTTTGTTATTTTATCTTTTCAATAATACCAACTTTTAGTTTCACTGATTTTTAAAATTGTTTTTCTGGTCTTTATTTTTGTTGTGAGCTTTGTTATTTCTTCTAAATTGGGTTTAGTTTGTTCCGTCTTTTCTGTTTTTTTTTTTTTTTATGGTGAAAAGTTAGGTTCTTTATTTGAGATCTTTATTGTTTCTTGATGTAGACAAAGGGATAAAATTCCATTTGAGAACTGCTTTTGCTTCATCTTGTAGGTTTTGTGATGTTGAACTTCCATTTTCATTTCTCTTAATATATTTTTTATTTTATATTTTTTATTTCCCTTTTTTTATTTTACACATTGGTTCTTCAGGTGTATGTCATTTAATTTTCACATACTTGGACTTTTCCAGGTTTCCTTATGTTATTGATTTCTAGTTTTATACAATTGTGGTTGGAAAAATCCTTAGTATGATTTCAGTCTTCTTAATTTGCTAAGACTTGTTTTGTGACCTATCATATAATTTATCCTGGAGAATGTCTTGTGCGTATTCAAGAAGAATGTGCATTCTGCTCTTGCTGAATGGAATGTTCTGTTCACATCTATTAGGTAAATTTAGTCTAAAGTGTAGTTTAAGCCAAACATTTTCCTATTGATTTTCTGTATAGATAAGTTAACCATTGTTTAAAATGAGGTATTTAAGTGGAAAAAATTACAGCCCAACAAGATCCCTCTTGGCCCTAAGTGTGCCACCTTGAAGGAGGATTGACGTAAGTAAAATCAAACTTTTCCTCTTCCCCTTTCCAGTGCATCCAAACTCAAACATTGCTGTTCCAACATTGTGCTGGAACTTTTTCATTGGAAACCTGGACTTCCACAATCACTCTCTTGTCCATAGGTGACTGTCTGAGACAGGGTTTCCAGGGGCCCCTGGACTGTAGCTGAGTGGGGCTAAAGCTAGTTCATAGGCCCTCCAGGGTCCATAGCCAGGATCAAGGTCTATATGCCTATTGCTAAACACATGAGTGGGTAAGAGTCCTCCTGTGTCCCTTCAAACATGTTGCTGAATCCCACAGCTCCCACAGAGGTACCATTATCTGTGAATAGATGCCAAATTGTTGTCACTGGAATGGAGACATGAATCAGGATGTCTTGTTCAATCATGTCTCTGATATTACCTCTATTTCCTTATTTCTTATTTCCTTTATTCATGAGGGTTGTATTGTTTTCTTCATACATAACTTGTACATATTTTGTTAGATTTATATCTAAATATTTTATTTTTGAGTGTGCTAATGTAAATGATACTGTGTTTCTAATTTCTAATTTCAATTCTTTGCTGTATATAGGAAAGCAGTTGGCTTTTGTATATTAACCTTGTATCCTGCAACCTTGCTATAAAACATTATTAGTTCTAGGATCTTGTTGTTGTTGTTGACTCTTACAGATTTTTTACACCAATAGTCAGTGTCATCTCTGAACAAGGAGTTTTATTTCTTCCTTCCCAACATGTATACTTTTAATTCTATTTTCTTATTATAACAGTGACTTCCAGTATAGTGTTGGAAAAGAGTGGTTATAGGGGACATTCTTATTTTGTTCCTGATCTTAGGCAAAAACTTTTGAGTTTCTCACCATTAAGTGTGATGTTAGCTGTTGGTTTTGTGTAGATATTAACTATTAACTTGAGGAGGTTGCTGTCTATTGTCTGTACTTTTAAAGATAATGTTTCCTTTGTCAAGATGTCCCAAGCATTCTATTCCTGGGATTTCTGGGCGTGATAAGTAGAGTGCTCCTGCTAGAAAAAGAAAGAAAGAAAGAGAGAGACAGAGAGACACACAGAGAGAGAAAGACTTATGATCTCATTATATCTCAGGGGTGCTTGGTTCTTTCTTTTAACCCATTATTAATTACTACTCTGACACTTTATATGTTCCCTTTAAGGGATATGATACCTTTTTCAAAAATGTGTATGTATGTATGTATATATATTTCCTTTTTAAATAGATTTATTTATTTGTTTTAGAGAGGGGGGAGTGGCCAGGGCAAAAGGAAAAAGAGAACTTCCAGCAGGCTCCATGCCCAGCACAGAGCCCGATGTGGGGTTTGATCTTATGACTGTGAGATCATGACCTGAGCCACCAAACTCAAGGGTCAGATGCTTAACCGACTGAGCCAGAAAGGTGTCCATATAATCATTTTGTCTTCATTGTCTTTTACAGAGCTTTGCCACGGTTGATATGCAGTATGGTTGTTGAGGACTTCTTCCTGCCTAATAACTGAGTGAAATGATAAAGTCTAGTAACAAAATATACAATAGAGAATTGATTGTATCACTGATGGTTGCATTAGGCTATTTTCCCAAGTACAATGGTTCTATATTTGCAGGAAAAATCTGATCATATATTGGCAGCCCTTAGTAACTTATTACTCCTGAAAGTTGTGCACAGTGAACCAAATTATCTCAATAATAATCCCAATAGCTCCTATGTAGCTTGAGCTAGAGATTCAAATAATTCACTTATGCTCTTTGGAGTTGCCTTTTTATTTATACTGGTAGGAAATTTACAAAAGAGAAAAGTCTGCTTTTGTGCAGTTTTACATGAGTTCACTTCAAGGTTCTCAACAAAGCACTAAGAGAAGCATCATTCTATTAATAGATTGTTGCTATATTTTTAGCCAATAAGAATGCTACTCAGAGACACCTGATCAATAATAAAACATAAATGTTACACACCATTTGAGCTACAAAGGGCTGTAGCAATACTATCTCTCAATTTGTGAGTTGTAGAAACTTAAAAACAGAGAAGTTAGCTAGATGCCCCATAGTTTATTACTGAAGTAAGCAGTATAAACACAAAATGAGCCCAGTTCTTCCCTTCTTTTTGTCCAAGTGACAAGCATAGTGTCATAAACCTCTAAAAGACTTTCCTCCAAAATTTTATGGCAGCAGGACCTCATTAGAGAATTATGAAGTAGAATACTTAATCATTTTGGATAGTATCATGTTTTTACTTATACTGGTAGGAAATTTACATAATCACATACATAATAATTATTTCCAGGGTAAAAGCTACAATTTAGATAAGTATGGTCAGTGAAATCATGTTTACATTAAGTGCCCCCAAATCACCCAAGGTGTGAAGTGGAAAAAGAATTTTACAGTTAATCAACTGAAGTGTATAAGGCTAATTCTATCAGACTAATTACTTTCTAAACAATATCTACAAACTGTTTCTGTATCATCAACATGTCTCAGAAAATTAGGATTATCTCATGGAAGATTTTTGTAGTCTGTTAATTAGAAAACATCTGTGTGTGTGTGTGTGTGTGTGTGTGTGTGTGTGTTTCTTTAAATCAATGAGGCAGAACAGAATAGTATAATGATTTTTAAAAAAATAGTATGATGTGGAGACAAAACTTGTTTTACATCCTGACATATGCTTTCTGCATGACTTTTGGCAAGTTCCTTAATTTATCTGAGTCAATTGCATAGTCTAAATGGGTTTCACATAGTTTTTAACTCACAGGATTATTGTGAAAATTCAATAAATTAATACTATTAAACTGCTCAACACAATGCCTGGTACATCATCAACATGCAGCAATTGTTAACTGGAATCATTACTACAAAAATCACAATGCCAACAACATCAGAATTACCTAGTGATAAACTTAAGAAATACAGAGCTCACCTTACATCACAAACTCAACTAAAGGACATGAAGGAAAATGTTAAGACATGAAGAGAGGAACCATATTCCTACAAGGAGAGTCACAATAGTATACGACTATCCCCCTAATAGTAGATTATTCCCAAACTCATTTAAAATCTATCAACTGTATTTCTTTTTATAGATATCAAAATTCACTTAAATTTTATCAAAAATGAGCTCTCTTCTATAAAATCACCCACGATAATCATTAGAAACTGTCAACTCATTTGGGCTGCCATAACAGAATAATACCATGGACTGAGTGTATTATAAACAATAGAAAATCATTTCTCATAGTTGTGGAGGCTGGGAAGTCCAAGATCAAGAGCTGGCAGATCTGGTACCTGGTGAGGACGGACAGCTTCCCGGATGGCTGTTTTTTCACAGCGCCCTCCCATGGTGGAAGGAGCAAGGGAGTTTCTTGAGCCTCTTTTATTAGGATACTAGATAATTATAATAATCTAAGAATCACATGAATGAGGGTTCTACCTTCAGCACCTTAATCAGCTCCCTAAAACCCTACCTCCTAATACTATCACCATAGGAGTTAGGATTTCAACATATGAATTTCAAGAGGACACAAACATTCAGACCATAGTAGAAATGTAATAAAAATGTTGTGCCACTGGTGGATTAAATAAGAACTTTGTGTCAGAGTACACAGCTGAAGGGAAGAGTGACCCCAGGGATTGCAAGAGGTATAGGACTTACTCCCTGGCAGAGGGCCCAACCCTGGTCATTCACATTTATAACTCTCACATCCCCATTGCAAACACTCTGAATTCAATGGATAAAAGTCCCCTAAACTTCTACCGGCTCATGCTTCCTCCTACAGCCCTAGACCCATAAACCTTTCATGAACTCTTCTCCATTTTTCTGCCCCTTTCCAAGATTGAAGAAATTCTTTCGTTAGTCTGAATAGTGGTGGGAGAGGTTTAGTACAGGTTTGTGGAAAGGCCTTTTGCCCCTCTCATGTTTTCCCCACGCAGCTGTGGAGTCCCTGGCCTCTAAATATTTAAACATTTCAAAGTTAAAATTTAAAGCTTACTGGGTTTTTTATGATTCATGTTATTACATTCCTTTTCCAAGATAAGGAGTACAGAACAGATCATCTTCTGAAAAGGG